>NC_054557.1:21164219-21363209 GCF_017654505.1 Polyodon spathula | reverse complement strand
TTTCCATTGGGGTATGTAAACTTTTGACCAGCTGTGTGTGTGGTTTATCCAGCTGATGTACAGCTATGGCAAGAAGTTTGAAATCACCCTCAAGAATTAGCTACATAACAATCCATGAATCCTGCTGAATAATGTTACGCCAACAGACTGAATTATGCACTGCTTTGTAGTTATCCATGTACTTAATGAAAATCTGACAGAAATGACTTTTCGAAATCTAACATGAAATACTGTATTCCTCACATCACTTCCAGCAGACGCTTGCAATATTGTTATATTACACAGTGTTAAATAAAAGATCTAAATTATGTTCAGAATTATGTTTTTTAATGTCTCAATCCTAAAATTCTAGCTGATACCAAACTTTAGGCCACAGCTGTAGAGTGCTAAAAGTAGCATTTGCACAGAACAAGCAATAATGAAATGTATGTGCAGATCACATGTTTAATTAAAGAGTTAGTAGTCATTGTAATGCACCTTAACCATGTGATGGAGTTTGAAATCATTCGGAGTGGTTCTGGGTTCCGCTGCTCCAATATTGAGCTTGTCAGTAGAATCCTAAATGCTGGGACTGGGCAGCCTTTCTGATCACATCATGTGACAATGTGACCTGACAACCTTGCCCATCCCACCTACTCTACATTTACACAAGAGATTGTCGCCAGCAGAGTTGATCGATATGCAAGTCTAAATTCACTTACAAATATGGAAACGCTGTTGTTTGCGGTTCAACTAAAATTAATGAAGTTATTTGCTGACTAAAACTTTGATCCAACTGCAGATTTCCCATATTAGCTTTTTAAAGTTTCTGATTGTCAGTCAATGCATAAATGATGCAATTGTGTTTTTCTGACCAGCTGCACTTTGTTATTCCTACCACCAGGTGGCAGACGGGCACAGGAGGTGGCACTGTGGACACAGCAAGGGGGCACTGTGGACTTTCATGAAATGCTTTATTAAAACCACGCTTTCCTAAAGGAACAGGGAACAGCTCGGGCATCCTCTTGCTGCTCCCCTGGTAAAGGCACGGCAAATTACGGAGTCAGGGGAGAGCAGGCTCCTGGCTGTGCCAAGTCGACGGTCTTCGCTGGGGATTCTACAGGGAGCATTGGCTCTGGCGCTTCCATGTGATGTAGTTAATTAGGTAGTTTGTTCAGAATGTAGTTAATTAATCATGTGATCTGGGCTTCAATCGTTCCCCTGTGAGCAATTATTCTTGATTTCCTCATTGTGCCAGCAGCAAAGAGAGTTGTGTGTATTGTGCAGCAGATGGTTTAGCAGTGAGGTAGGTGCGGCTGCCCCTGTGATGTATCTCTGCCAGATACCAGTGCACACCTGTCTCTCACCTCCCATCTCTCAATCGCATACTTATTCAGGGAGTCGATATCTCTGGCATGCTTGTCTGGCCCGAACTGGCTGGTATCATCGGCCCAAGCTTTCCCTCTGAAAGAGAGAGGCTGATCACAATGGCAGCTGTTTACAATAAAAACCTGTACTAAACTATGGTTCCCATCACCCCCCACCGATGCTGCTAAGGCATGCTGGGAATTGTAGTTTTCTAATGTAATTTTGAAGCAAATCGTGTGCTCTGGACCCTCAGAGCTTCTATCAGTTTTATTTGTATTATTTAATAATATGAAAGATTTCTATTTTGACAGTATTTTAACCCTTTAAGGTACACAGGACATATGTGATCCACAAATAAAAACTATGATCACTATCTTATTTTTGCAATGAGGTGCACAAAACAGGATTTCAAATTACTGAGGTTGGATCTGCTCAGCTGAATTGTCAGCTTCTGTCTTATGATACTTGAGTCGCTCTCAAATGTATTCATTATTATAACATCCATTTGTATTACTTTTAAATGATCTATCGCCCATGGTACATTATTTAGCATACACTTCAAATTAAATGTTTTCTATTTCATTTAAATCATTAATATATTTTCCTATCTATGTAAATATTTTCTCATTTATTTACATTTTATTTGATGTAAAGTGCTCCAAGTGCACATATAAATAAAGATGGATGATTTTTAAGAAGAAACCATTTCAACAAATATGACCTGCTCTATTTTCTCGGCTGTATGGTTAGTGACACGCCCCCACCCCTCCCCTCCCCCTCCCCTTCCCCTCTTGCAGATCCAAACCCGGTGCTTGTATGAGAAGGTGTGAATTCTGTGCTTGCCTTACCCTCCCAGCAGGGCTATCCTCAGGTTGTCTTTGAAGATGGGGTTCAGTATCAAACCCTGTAGGCCTCCAGGCAGCTGCTGTGTGTGCCACAGCCGGAGCCCAGTCAGCACACCAGTGCTCTCATCGTGCTCCCTGTCAATACACAAACACAAGCTGTGAGTCAAGGGAGCCGCAACAGGGATGAAACACTCCTATCACAGAGCACTTTGAGCCATTCCAGGTTTTACACTCTGAGCTTAGTAAGACTCCTACTGCAGAGAAGTTTGGGTCATTCCAGGTTTTGCATTCTGGCAGCGAACAAAATACTTCTGTAAGTCTTAAGTTTTGCACTTCCTTTAGCTACCTAAGTCACAAACTCGCAGTTATACCCAACACAACGTACTACTTTAGGTTAAAGATCTCAGTCTCTTTGCTCTATTTTCAGGTAATCTGTTACACTTCCAGGGTTGTTTTAATGCTGTGAGGCCAGAGTTTCACAGCCAGTGGAAAAGGTGGAAAAAATAAACCAGTCCAGTCCCCTCGGTTACCAGGGAGACTACGTTTCACACTTACTTCTGGTTCTCCTTCTTTACCCAATAGGCCACTGCTGCTTGGGGGAGGGGCTGTTCCAGAAACAGCATCCGCATCACATAGTTCTTAGCCAATTGGGGAAGCTCCCTGCGGAACATTGAAAAAAAAATCAAATGTTTTTAAGGTGTTTATATACACACAGGCTGCACTGTGGTTGATCCCTGGAGCCAGCATCGCTGCTGATGTGTGTGCTGATGCACCAGGGAGG
Organism: Polyodon spathula; assembly: GCF_017654505.1. NCBI lineage: Eukaryota > Metazoa > Chordata > Actinopteri > Acipenseriformes > Polyodontidae > Polyodon > Polyodon spathula. The sequence goes on along the minus strand of NC_054557.1, from coordinate 21,360,236 downwards.
TCACAAATAGGCTGATCCCTGAAGCCATCACTAAACTTCAGCCATCAACAGCAGGCCAATAGGGAATCCACGTGACCTGGAGGAGGAAGGGCATTGAAGGCTCATGTATTACAGCAAAGCTACTTGGTTGGTCCCCACTACTTCTGTCTCACTTTATCTTGGTGAAAGTAGAGTCCAGTATTAGCATGAAGTAAATAACAGTACTCATGTAGTAAAAACCATTATAAGACTGAATTGCTTTCTTGTTAAATTAACATGGCTGGTAATTAGAATGCAGGACAGCTGTGAATTCAAGCACCTCAGCACATGAAAGACAATATTTGAGGTAGTGCATTCACTGTAAGCAACTGTAGCTAACAAAATTATTTCAGAAATCTTGTCTGTTTTGCACCTCTGTTTGCTAAATTAGTTTAACGTGTTTGAAAGAAACACCTCCTACAGCACAAACGTATGTTCACATGACATCTGGTGCTACTCCCAGTTTCTATGTCGTCTTCTTGTTACCTATTTGCACCTCCAGGCTCATTCCAAGTCTTTTCTGGGTCATGTCATTGGCTGAAAGAATTTTCTCCCAATTTAAAATGTCCAAAAAAAAAATACAAATTTTCCCCCTCCGCAATTCCCAACACAGTTCAGAAGAACTGAAGGTTCAGTGGGTGTGCTCCGATCCCACGACCGTGCCAGCTTCCTCTTCTACACCCAGGAACTTGACACTGAATCTCAGCGAGCTACCAGCCTCTGGAGGACAAAGGCCAGCTCTGCAGGCGTCTGCCCAAACTCACTGGGCACCTGGCCGCAAGAATCAGCTGTAGTGCGATGAGGAGAAAGGGTCACTTCTGGGTTTTGCCTCCCTAACCCACGGGCATGCCAGAGCCAATGTGACTCCCCCTCCAGAATCCCCAGAGAAGACCTTCTCACAGCCAGGACTTGAACCTTCGTCTCAACTGAAATCGGTTCAATCTCAGGAAATGAACGAGTCTGATTTCAAGCCTCTTTCCCAGTGGCAGATGGAAACGTTGCTTGCGAAACCCGTTCTGCAATGCGTGTTGTGTCTATATTACCTGAAGACGGCGAGGCAGGTGGCTGGATGATTGTAGAGCCGGTCCAGCATGGCTGGGCTCATCTCCTTCAGAAACTCGTGCAAGTTCTTACATCGCAGCTGCTCTCGTAGTTTCATGGCTGCAAAGACAGTGAAGAAGTGGTTTAGCTAATTAAAGGCGAGATCGCAAACTCGATCTGACATCCGCTGTGCACTCAGTAGCACAGCGCAGGGTTTTTTTGACGTTTTGTAATCGACTGTTTGTTTTTTCAGTATTAATCAGCAGCAGTAAATGAGAGTGGTGTCATATATGGGTTAGAAACTCACACTAGAGCAGCACCCTGTCTTGGGTTTCCAAACCACCATCAATTAAGTATATTAGTTCAATGATTCAGTAGCCAGGAGTTTCAGCAGCCTGTTAAACATATCGTTCCTTCCCTTATAGCTGAATGAACAACTCCTAACAGTCAACCTACAGGCTCAGACGTGAGAATTTTCAAGCGTGATTAGTTCAGTGCAGATTTAGCAAGGGGGGCTGACTGTTCAAACTCAGACACCTGCCCATTTCAATACTATATCGAAACTAGGGGAGTCCTGAAACGCAGGACTTGGGGAGGTTTCTAACCCTGCAGAGGCTTATATAATGACAGTAGGTGTACTACACTATATCAGGTGTCTGCAAGCCCTGGTCCTGGAGAGCTACAGGGTCTTCTGAGTTTCGTTTCAACCAAGCCCTCAGTCAATCAACTATTAGCTTAATTAGTCATGATTAACACGTGTTCAAAATCTGCAGCCATTGATGACGTACAGACACCTAGAAAACCCGGGGTCCTCCAGGACCAGTGTTGGAGACCCCTATGAAGCGATTACTCGGGTAATCGCTCTACGGATGTGGGTCATTGGTGTTGATCGGGCTTATTCACCATTCAAAGTCTGCCAGTAAATCAACAATAATAACAGCAAACCCAAGCGGCTGTTTCTTCACTTGCAGTGGTAAATTGCCCCAAATCATCGCCAATTACCGTTACCTGCGGAGAGGTTTATTTATTTATTTATTATTATTTTATTTTATTTTTTACAGTCGGTTCTATTCGGGGGCCAGACCGAACTCCCACGAAGCTGTTTGCAAACTGTACAGTCTTGCAATTACGAAGTCATTTCACTGCCTCGTTGTGCAACTTCCCCACAAACAAAACAAAGCTAATATTAAATACGCTTACCTTGTTATGCTGTGTCTAAACCGATTTCCACGCTTTTAAAAAAATGGATTAAACTATTGGGTTTTGTATCTGAAGCCTACTGCTAGTTAAACATCGCCTCTGCCATGTTTTGTTCAAGCATTTTGCACTGGCAGTGTATTGTGGGAGAGTAGTGTGTGCTGCCTTACCGTGCCGTATCAAGATGGCTTTTCCCTCATTATCATAATAGAGGGGAGATGTATAGTGCCGTACAGTAGTGTAACTCCGTACGGCAGCCGTGGGAGGACAGTCTTGTAACTAGAAAAGCGTTTTTAATTACTTTTCGATTTTGAGCCCAGTTCCGCCTCCGGGTTGTCTGAGGGAATGCCTGGCTATGGGAGGAGTCCAAATTATCGGAATAAAATTAAAAAATACACCCGCTTTAGATATAGTTCTGGACTTTGAAAATAAACAAATAAATACGTATTTAATTGCAATTCAATAAGCATATATGTAATGGTGCTTTGGTTTCCGTTTTTCTTAAAAAAATAAATAATAATAAAAAAAAAAAAAAAAAAAAAAAAAAACCCGGGCGGGTTCTGGTTTCGCTTATTCTTCCCTAGGCCCGAGATGGAGCCGGGGAGCTTGCGCGAGAGCCCGGCCGGGTCAGGGGGGGCCGACGGCCAGGTATGGAGGGAAGAGAATCATAGCGACAGTTCGGAGCCGCTAGAAATCGAGAAAGAAGGGAGGCGAGATGGAGAAGGGGACGGTGAAAATACAGAAGCCGGGGAAAGGGATGCAGATGGACCGGAGGGTGAACAGGGAGCAGACGAAGAGGAAATCGACCAGCAAGAAGAACTGGATCCGAGAATACAGGTATGTCGGTAAACATCATTACCCGGGACGAGCAACTGTCACTAATTTTACTACAAATTGTGTTACCCTGTTAACACTCGTGGTGTAAAAACGTATGCAGTTGCTTCTTTTTAAGCCCATACCGGTATTGAAAATATAGGCTTTGTAGCACTACATTTCTGTGTATATCTTTCCTGCTTTACGTAACGCCTCTTGTGCTAGCTGGAACCCAAACCGGTATATTGAATTACCTGCAGGTCATGACAAAAACATGCAAATGGTGTTAATTATATTCTATTCTATTTGGATCATAGTGTGACGTGTAATGGCTAGCAGGTTTGTGAAGGATGAATTCCCCTACACATGAATGCACAGCCGGTAGCTTTGGACTGCAAACAAGCTAACTACCGAAAATGATTTAATTGGATGCACTTGTGCGTGCTGTAAAATGGTTATTTGTGGAAGACTAAAGTAAACGGAGACGGTGACGCTGTTGAACGTTGTGGATTTTAGTTCTACAGAAAGTATTGCAGTCGAAGGGAGGCCTCGACCTGATGATCATGTTACTAGTGCTAATAAAACGTTGTTGCTTATTTTGGAAATTGATTTAAAGGTCGTGGCTAGCACTCCTTTAAGGGAGGGGGAGGAACGATCATGTTGCTAATAACAAGAGGCAAGAAAAGGGATTTGAAACATTGGTTAGATGCTGCGACGGAGACTGTTGATATAGTTGCTGAGATGGGGTTTAAAATGGGATTTAAAAACGCCACGTTAAGCGTTCAAAGGTGTTTCTGCTCTCATTCAAAACTCCATACAAACCACCATCATTTTTCCCCCAGCTTGTTCATAGTTTGGTTGGTATTTAAATTCTCAAAGCCTTGCTTAGGTAAAGCTTTATAACGGTGTTTGCTTTAAAGACTGCTCTGTTGTTTATAAGAAATCGCATGGTGTACAAGCAGATGCAGTGCCTCTGTTCTGGGACCATTGAGTTTATTGCCAAGTCCCTCAATGTTAGAGCATCAAAGTATACCAAAAACTATTCATAAGTCTTTTAGAACTCAGCAGATTTCCTTTGAGCTAGTCATGTCCTAATGTAACTCAATACCTGTACCTTCATTAGATATCAATCTTTCAGGTTAGAGTTGTAAGTGACTCTGCAGCTGATGCATATTTCACACACCCTAGTCTCCTATCTTGTAACGCGCTTTGTGATGGTGGTCCACTATGAAAGGCGCTATATAAAAATAAAGATTATTATTTTTATGCATGTTCTTTTGTATTTCATATATTTTAATACATAACTACACCACTGAATGTCATCTAGCCTTTTTATTATTGTTTATCAGATGGTTAAATTGACTGAACTTGTAAAACTTGATTGCTGGCGGAGAATGAACATGTAATGTTGTTTTGGGTGAACCCTGAGGCTTCCTGCTTAACCAGAGGTTTACTGTTTGGGGTATACAAATGCTGTGTTTTCTTAGTTTTTTGAGGTCTGTGTTGTTCAGAGCTGCTCTTTCTTTTCTAGCTAGTTGCCTGCCAAAGATAAACCACCCCCTCGCCAGCTCTGCTCCTCCTCTACTTGCCAACTGGCCATACCTTCCCTCCACTCTCCATCCTCCTGTGCCCACTCCTTCTCTTCTCTAGCCTCTCTATGGTGGAACCAGCTACTGGAGAATATCAGGAGCGCTCTGTTTCTCCCTGCCTTCTGCTGCCTCCTCAAGACCTCCCTGTTTAGACTGCACTTGTAGATCTCTTGCTCTACGCCTCCTGCTGTGCACTGTATTCTCCTGACCTAAGCACTACGTTACTGGATCCACAGCTGATGCACTATCTTCAAACTATTTCACTATTGTTATGTCATTGTATATGTAAAATGTATGTAATCCTAACTTGTTGCATCTTAGCAGTATAATTTGCACTTGCTGTAAACTCTACTATATTTAAATACCAACCCTGTGCTGCCCTGTAAGTCGTCTTGGATAAAGGGGTCTAGTGAAAAGAAGACCCTTCTATCTTGGGATTTTTACAGATTTGGTAGTACACAGTTGTGTACTAGATGGCGCTGTCTCTTCATTCTGTAATAATGCTTTGACTGATCAAACCTTGCTTACATATTTGATGGCAGGCAACTGGAACTGAAGAGCAGCTCCTGTCCTGGGGTGAAAGAGTCCCAGGGTGCTTGTAGCTATGAAAGGACTTTCATAAATCTTACCTGCTGAGACCTGGGCTCTATTATAATTACAATTACAGTGCTAGTATGTTCCGTTACATTTGCAGTTATGCTGCAGTAATTGGAATTAGTTACAATTGCACTGCAAAGTAACATAATTAGCTGCACACATGAACATGCTTTCAAATACACAAACATACTATAGAACGTTTTTTTGTTTTTCAAAACAAATGGGATCGCTAAAAGTGGTTGAAAATACAAGGAGAATGTTCGCTCGGTGTAAAACACAGCTTGGAACTGTGCAAGATTAAGCTTGGAAAAGTGTGGAATCAAACTGTAATTGAGCAATAATATGGCAATTACAAACACAATTACTTTGTAATTGCAATTGGTACAAATTACACAATTGCTGTTGTAATTGATCGCAGGTCTGCTGAGCACTTCCATTCACTATCTAGGTCTCCAGAGTGCAGTTTTGAAAGAAATGTGACTTGTAGTACCAGGTGAAGTGCGGTTCAGAAAGCTGAAAGCCTATGTCTCCCTTTGTGTCGTAGCTGGAGCTGGAGCACTTGAATCAGGCCAGTGAAGAAATCAACAATCTTGAACTGCAACTTGATGTGAGTATGAGACACCGGGTCCTATTCAATGGCATGTTATTTGGAATTTTTTTTTTATATTAATAAAACTCCCATTGCATAGCAGTTTCATCCAGTGCTGGTTTTACTCTGGGTTGAATGAGACGCACTTGAGCCTGTCACTGCTAATAAGAAATTTCTCAGAATAGAAATTCTCTCTCTCTGCTGGCGAACGTTCCCGAGTGAGTATTGAGAAATGTATTCCCCAGTTCATTTGTGACCCCTGATGTGTGTGTGGTCACAAGTTGTCATTGATGAAACTATTTAAGACATATTAACACAAGTAAACTTTTTTGGGAGATTTTAAATGAGAAAATGGGAAATAGTTTTGCACTCAAGTACTGTATTTTTAAATCTTTTTCCACAGGAAGCTCGCTCCGCTTATAGGAAGATCCTGACAGACTCGGCACGCAAACTCAACGCTCAAGGATCCCAGCTAGGGGCTTGTATAGAGAAGGCAAGACCTTACTATGAGGCCAGGAGACTGGCTAAAGAGGTCAGTCTGTAACACTCACATCCCAGTACAACACACACAGATTATATAGAGAAAGGAAACCCTTACTCTAAAGCTTACAATACAATGATGTTGCTTCAAATATAGTTTTTGTTTATTTGTTTATATACACACACACACAGTTCCCTTAAGTTGTTATGTTTGCAGTCCGAGTGGTTCTGGGTTTTGTTGCTCAATTGTTGAGTTATCCACATTTTTTCTATAAGTCTCCCTTGACCTGTTTTGAACTTGTCTGGAGAATATTAATGTCCTTAACTAACAGCCTTCCGTGCACTGTTTAAATCATGACAGTGTGACCTTTCAACTCATTTTATATAAACAGAGATGGCGAGCTCTACCGGCAAGCTCAATGCCATGTAAAAGCAGATTTAGAACTAAAACTAGATTGTTGTAAAAAAATAAATAAAAAAACCCCACATATTCAAAATGGTGCCTCCAATCCAACAGCCTTGTAAATGGACCCAAACGTCCACCAGATAGTATAGTGAGGACCCACATTTCATAAAGGGTGTTGGAGAACAGTATGGTGACCATATTACTTTGGGAATTTCCAAGTGACTGACTTGGACCACTCTGGTGGAGAAGTGCTTTTTAAAGGTGACTCCTTGCTTGTTTACCTGTGTTTTGCGTGCACCAGGCCCAGCAGGAGACGCAGAAAGCAGCTCTGAGCTACGAGCGAGCCGTCAGCATGCACAACGCCGCGCGGGAGATGGTGTACGTGGCAGAGCAAGGGTTAATGGCGGACCGCAATCGCCTGGACCCCACCTGGCAAGAGATGTTGAACCATGCCACCTCCAAGGTAACAGCCTGCCCTGTGCATTGACTGGGGCAGGGAGGGAGAGGGGACAGAGTGCAAGGCAGGCTGTCTTTGCAGCTATAGATCAGCTTAGTGATTCCCTGTATTTCTTACCTCACCGTGATCCAGTAATATGTGCCATCTGAGAATGGGATAATTTCGGATATGAAATTTAGGATTTGCGTATTAAATATGAAAATATACTTTGTATAAGCGGTGAGCACTTGTCATGTGGACTGCTTATTGTTATACACAGCATATGGGAAATGGTATGTTTTCTGAATAAATCACCCATTCAACATCTTTAATAGGGGTGTAACGATTCATTGTGTGTCTTGGAATTGTGATACTTTCTTTAAATGATATTTTGTATCGTAATAGAGGTATGTTCCATTTGTGTTGTGACACAAGACCAAAAAACACAACCTAGCTCATTGCTTTTCACCAAATGGCTCTAAAGATCATCTGTATTCTAAAGATCCATAAACTCGGCAGAATTTCTTAAGTGGCACCAAATTATCTGTGACACTCCATTTTGTTCTCTGATCCCTCTCCTGCCTGCTAAGCTGAATGCCTGCCGGTGTCTCGCTTCCTCTCCCTGGCAGGCACACTTTATTTCATAGCATCGCGCAGAGATCTTGAAAGACACGCAGCTTCACTGTCGCGCACTCAAACCTTGCCATTTACACACAAGCACGTTGAGTATTTGAGAAGTGTCTAACTAAACAACGCCCTGCTGTGTTTGAAGACCGAGAAATACAAGCTGCCCTCCTTATTGATAGGCATGGTGCGCTTTGCTTAAAGTAATTTCAGCTAACAAAATAATGTCATACCTCGTACCCATTTGGCATTTCCTTTAGCTACATAGGTCTCAGATGTGCAGTTTTTAAAGTAGTGGTAGCTTGCAAAACAGTTCCACACATTGCACATCCTTTCATTATATAGTCGTAGACAAAACTATTGGCACCCTATGCTTATTATAGCTCAAGGTAACAGATTAAAGGTAGGCATTAAGTAAACTTTAACCACTTTTTAATAAAACAAAAACACAAAATACACAATTTCATCATTTCTATTGGATTGAGATCTGGTGATTACAAAGGTCTTTCCAGAATTTGTGTCTTTGTTTTCTTCATGAATTCCAGAGTTAACTTGTGCTTTGGTAGTGTACCTTCCAACACGACAACAACCCAGTCAGCCTACAAGCAGGTGGTGTCATTGTATTTTGTAGAATGTTTTGAGTCATGGTTTCAATAATTCAATCTTCAATTGCATCAATGTCTCCAGTCCCTGAACTGCTAAAACACCCCTGTGTCATGATCGAACCACCTCCATGTGTAATTGTAGGTACAAGGTTGTCTTCATCAGAAATTACTTTCTGGAAACTTAAATATTTAATGGGGGGGGGGACTCCCACTAACACAGTCCTGGGTTTCAAAACTACCTTTTTAATAAAGTAAATTATTTAAACCATTATGATCCATAATTTTGTTAACATAAATTGTTCCTCCCTGACAGCTGGTTGAACAGTTCCTGTTAGTAAACCTACAGATTCATGACCTGTTCATCTTGTGATGTATTGCGATCAGGTAAGAGCAGGGGCTGATTGTGCAAACTCCTGGCACCTGGCCATTTCAATAATACAGTATCTGTAAACAGGGGAGGCTTGGTGGTCCAGTAGTTAAAGAAAAGGGCTTGATACGAGGAGGTTCCCGGTTCAAGTCACTTAACCTCCTTGTGTTCCGTCCTTCGGATGAAACGTAAGGTCCTATTGTAAGTGACTCTGCAGCAGCAGCAGCAGTTGTGATGCATAGTTCATCCCCTAGTTTCCAAGTCGTCTGGGCGCAGTGCAAGTTTGATGCCCTGATGAGTAATGTTTGGAGTGACTGTTTCTGCTGGGTACTGCTTTGGCAGGTGAACGAAGCGGAGGAGGAGAGGCTGCGCAGTGAAAGGGAGCACCAGAGAGTGACTCAGCTGTGCCAGCAAGCAGAGGCCAGGGTTCAGAACCTACAGAAATCACTCAAGAGGGTCATCATGAAGTCCAAACCCTACTTCGAACTCAAAGCGCAGTTCAACCACATCCTGGAGGTAAGAGCTGCCGTTCCAATATAGTTTAATGAATTCAGCCAGTTTTCCTACGGTTATGTTGTTAATATTGTAATGGGACGCTTAGAAAGTGGGTTTCTCTATAGTAGCCTACAGTATGACTTTAAAAGTAAAAAATAAAGAACATAAAAAAAAGCAAACAAATGAACCGATTTATTCATCTTAAGCTCTCAACAGAAATCAGGTGAGGATGATTGGTATTGACTGGGCTAATTTTACCAAGTGAAACAAGTGAAGAAACAGATTGGATTTGGGTGGATTGGTGATCTCCAGAGTCCATGTAAAGCAGCAATGGCAAAGGATGTATATATCTGTGCTACACATGTGGGTGATCCAAAGCTTATGCACTCTCTGTTTCCATATACAAGTTATCTCCTGTACTCTTTTTAAACAGGAACACAAGTCTAAAGTGTTGGAGCTGGAGCGCAAAGTATCCCAGGTGAAATTGCGCTACTCTTTGGCTCTGAGGAACCTGGAACAGATCAGCGAACAAATCCACGCCCGCCGTCGCCGAGGCAACAGAAAAAAACGGGACTTGCCCCAACCAATGTCCTGGGAGGGGCGGGGCTCGCCGGTGGGGGCCGAGTCAGAAGCGGCTTGTCTTCCAATCCCAGGAGCTGGGGTGGGAGGGGCTGGTTGTGATGTCACAAGCCCTTCCCACCCCCTAGACTCAGCTGATAATATCTCTGTTCTCAGTCTGCAGACCATCGCTTCGGATCTGCAGAAATTTGATTCTGTGGAGCACCTGGGGGAGATTCAGTGCGATGCTTCCAGCCTGCACAGCGATGACCTAGGCAGGGGTCAGAGGGAGGGCAGTCGGGATCACAGAGGGCAGGAAGGCAGGTGTCATTCTCCCACCTTCTTAAAACACCATCGGAGCATCAGTTTGTGAGATATGAAGACCTTGTTCTCTCTCTGGCTGTGTCTGAAAGAGCTGTGAAGTATCCGATGTAATTTTCTTGTTCAGATTTATTTTGTATTATTTTCTGTTAAGGTTGTGGCCTTCTCGCTTCTCAGTTTAAAGCACCACTGTGGTCTCAATAGAGCACTCAGAATCATATCTATCCTCCAAGTATATCTGGTACACCAGTGTGTAACCATTAATCTGTCCCCCTGAAACTCTGCCCCTGGTGGGTGTAATAAATACAACATGTGTGTGATTCTAGTTTTAGTATGTGACGCTTCTTTTTATGACATTTTTGCTACAGGGGGAACGGGTTTAATGGTTACACTCTGAAGATTCGATTTCAGAGAGCTGTCTTGCGGACACAGGGTCCATTTTAAAGAGTCATCAGGATTTGATGAGTGCAACAAAATATAATACAGAGCAAATCTAAACAAGAATATCATTACATTAGTTAAGATTCCAGTGATCTCATTGCTAGTGCTAATAACAGGTAAGGAGTTTAAAAATAAGACATTTCAATCTCGTACATGAACATGAACTGTCAGTTCAATTCATGTGTATGTGGTTTTTGTTTGGGAGACAATAGCGTGCGCTCACTCGGTAGGTGCTTCCTTCCTTGTATATCCAAGACTGCACAGATTTGTGTTTCAAAAGAAAATGGATCCGACTTGAAACTATCTAGACAGTATGCAATTCTGTATTGGAGAACAAACTTGGCTGCAAAGTCCCACCCCAGTGCAGTACAATGAAATGAATCGCTCTTGAAGGAATTGGAGGCTACTGAAAACCATTCACAGGCTTGTATCCCTTCAGCATACTTTCAAAATCACCTTGCAGACTCAATTCACCGTCCCGTGGAATTGTGTAGTCTAAACCCCATTGACAGTGCTATGGGGGGTGTTTGGTCCTGAACTGAATGGAAATTCTGTGTGTGTGTGGGGTGGGGGCTGGACATAATGGAATTGAGTTTTTTATTTAATTTATTTTAGAATTTTTATTATTAAACTTGAAAACGTTGTTCATTGTTTTGTGTCAGAGACAGGAATGGAAATATGTAAGTTTCATGACAGATAATGCTGCTAAAGCTGCTGTGCATTTATTACTGCTCCACATCTGGGGGTTGAAGAAGCAGCAAGAGCATGCAAGAGGAAACTTCTTCTCCCACTGCCAGGAAACTTTTATTAGGGCATGTCTACTTGATTTGGTATCGCACTGGTATGGTGAATGATCTCCTGGTATACTCTGGGTCCCTAGATTTCAAATGGGTTGGGATTATGAATGGATGGTTTGACAAACCTGATGGACTGTAGGCATCTTCCACCACAGTCCCTGACTCTGCCCATTGAGCATGCTAAGAAAGAACTCTACTCATCATCACAGTCCTCTGCTTGCCTTACCAGTTGCTTGAAATATTAACAAATGGATTTAAATCCCGCAAGTCACCTTCCAGCACCTTGTGGAGCCCATGCCACTTCAAGGTTGTGATCAGGGCAAGTGGTCAAGCAGTGTATGTCACACATACATGTAGAGAACCACATATCAATCTCTTTATTAATGATGTCCTTTAAAGGGGGTGCCAGTGATAATATTACCAATGCTAGTAACGGAATATTTTAAGAGGGTGTAGTTATTTTAAAGGTGGCTTGGTTAATGCTCCTTTTAAAGGGGGCAGTGATAAAAATAATTCTACTAAAAAGCGGTAAGATGATTTTAAATAAGGTTTGGTTAGCACTCCTTTAAAAAGGGGCAGGGATACTTTTGCTAGTGCTTAAAATTTAAAAGCCCTGGTTCTCTTAATAGGCAATGCTTTTCAAACACTATCCAAGCTGCAGAAATAGGCATTGGGCTGTAGCTCCATGTGATTCGCCTATTTGGGAAAGAATTGGATTTATAGTGTGACGATTGTGGCTTAAATGGGCTGAACCCAGGTCAGTGAAAATAAAGGAAACTTGAGTAAAATGATAAGACTTGAAAATGCAAACCTCGCTCCATTTCAGGAAAATAAGTTCTCAAAACTTTATTCATGGACAAACTGGAACCTGCTATTTCAGTAAAAGATGACAAAGAAAGGGTTCACTACAGTAAACCAAGTGTGTATATTCTGACCTGCCAAAGAATTTAAGTGAAGTATCCTGGACTGCAGTGTATGTAGATTTGTGGTGGCATGACACGATCTGCTAGACCTACATACATTGTGTGCAACTATTCAGCAACAATCTTGGAAAAGCAGAAAGATCTCAGTGACTTCACAGAAGCAAGATTGTGAGAGCATTGCCCAGCATAAAGACAATCTCGCGGGTGTTTCTGGAATGACGTTTACAGAACAAACGCAACCTATTAAGGTCATGCATTTTAGATGCAATTGCGTTATTGTCTTTCCCCACCAGAGGGTGGTGCTGTAGGAGATGCTCACGGCTGCGCTTTTGACTGCCTATCTTGCTGACCAGTAGGGAGTGCTGTAATCAATGTTCAATACAGCACCTCTAAAACGCGGATGTCATTATTATGTGTGAATATTGTATTTAAAACAAGTGGATATTCAAAACTTTAAAGTAAACACTATGTCTATCTGCTGCTATGAAGACAAGTAACGCACTTTGTTTGAAGCAGCTTGCCCTTTCTATACAGGGAAGCCAGTAAATATTCAGGTGGTTCATTTATTCACTTTCTGTTAATTCCAGTTAAAGCGTGTATTCCTAGTAAAAGAAATGGTCACCTGAAATAGATTCCGTCTGGCACGAATTCCAATATTTTAATGTTTGTTTCGGGCGAAAGTATTTTTAAACTTCAGAGTGCTTCAGGTTTCATTTTGTAGAGAGGTGGTTGGCTTAGGGATCAGAGGACACACAAAAAAAAATACTTCAGTGAAACAAAGAATGAATAGATTGGAATGAATGTGCCAGGCAGAGTTGATTTCCAGCTGTTCATTTTTTAATTGGTTTTGGGGGGGAGGACATTCCGCTGCGTAAAAAGCAAAGTACCAAACTTAAATTGAACACTTGATCACTATTGAAGGCAATACCTAGATTGCTTGTGCATGACTTCGAATCTACAGCAGTATTGTGACTGAAATTCACAAGGCATACCTGGGAGTTGAAGGCACTAATTCAACTAATTTCTGTCAAGCTGTTTAAGCAAGTCTGTGTTGTATTTGTAAAACAATCCCATTCTGTTAATATCACTTCTGATCCTACATGGAGACAGTAAGTGGAGCTGACTGTCAGGAGTTCACCAGTAACCTGGCAAAATAGTCATTAAAACACCCTTTGTGCTGTGAAATAAAATTTTAGTACTAGCTATTGCATATAGTTAATTATTAGAATGTATTTTCAGTGTACAGTCTATTACGTGTGTAATAATTAAAAACTTAAAGCTGTAGAGCTGCACAAACTGATTGTTCGGAACAAGCTCTCCGCAGATGAGTGTCAATCGAGCTAATTTACCGTTGCAAGTGAAGAAACAGCTGCTTGGGTTTGTGTGGACTGATATTCTCCAGAGTCTAAAGCAGCAATCATCCCAAACCCAGGCAGCTGTTTCTTCACTCGTTTCACTTTGAATAGTAAATCAGCCCGATCAACTCCGATCACTCGTCTGATTTCTGTGGAGAGCTCAATCCAAGATTGGTTCATGCAGCGCTACAAAGCTGTAAATATTCACATATTGTACCAGACATGTAAACTTTTCACTCTTATGCTTTCCCAAAGTGATATTAAGTGATAAACATGATTGATATTCTCAGAATAACCAAAGTGATATTGGTGGCTTGTCTCCATTGACTCCCATAGTATTCCTGCCTGGGCATTTTAATGGTGTGATATTAAGTGGGTATGACTGATATCACAGAGGGAACTTTGCTATTTTTACACGACTGAACTAAACTATAATGAGTGTATAGTGGTCATTAGGATATTCATCAATTCTTCCTGGGAAAAACTGCAATATATTAAAAGGTAACAAGTTTAAAATGTCATGTTTATTTATTTATTGATTTTTAAAAGAAAAATGTTACAGTTATTTTATTTTTTTTTACATTTCCCTTACTGCTTTATGGTGTTTTGAATCTATGTATTGATTGATTTATTTTTATTCTCTCTTAATCTGTCTTTGAGCTTGTCTGGAGAATCCTAAATACAGCTAGTTTCACTTCCTTATTCCATTCAATGCAAGATTTCAACTCTGCTAGCCTGTCTACTCCACTTCTGTAGATAGAGAGAGTAGGTGGGCATGGCAGAGTTGACATTAGGGAGGGTTTTCAGTGCCTGGCACTTAGGGTTCTCCAGACAAGCTCAAAGCCAGATCAAGGCAGAGTTGTACTCCGTACTGAAGCAGTAGAACCACTGAATCAAATAGTAAAGGTAGTATAAAAAAGCAAATAAAGTAACATTTGAAACTCTGTTTTGTTTTTACTAAGGTCTTTTTAAACTTGCACTTATCTGATTTAATGACTGATAAAGAAATCTGTTGGTTTCGCAGTATACAGGAGTAAAAGATCCCTTTTTAAATGTTGCACTTTTACAATACTGTTAAGCGCCATGCTTTTAAACAAGTCAACAATTAGATGAAACGTTTAAAAATACTTAACAAGCAACTTTATCATAAGTAGACCAAAATCCGCTAATCCTTTCTTAATTGTGCAGAACTATGTGCTGTTCAAGTCCGTGGGCAGTTCTGTTTAAATAACCCTTACAGTTGTACCCTTAATTGCCCTTAATCAAGTATTTCCCTTTATCTTGTTTTAATGCTGGATAAATGGAAAGAGGAATGTGTAAATTACTCACCACAACAAAGCGTGTCCTTGGTCTACACATTTACTGAGTAACAGTCTGATAGTGTTTTAATAGAGAACCTGTCGTGATCAGACTAGCCACTTGTATTTTACCTCTTATCTGTTTGACATTAAATTTAGTTTTCACGTTACTGGTTTCTCTGAAGTGCGGCATCTCTGCACAGAATTGTGGGATTGTCGACCTGGGATTCTAGTCCTGGGCAAGATTGAACCTCTCATTTGACTTTAAAAAAAAACAAAATACATCACCCACTATACACGGTGATAGATAATTTAGTCAGTGTGATGAATCAGTGACATTTGCTACTTCCGTGACCCATTCTGAGTCAGTTTATAGTCAAGACCAGGGTGAAAGGGAAATTAGCTTCCAGTTGTCTTAAATCACTTCATTCATTGCCATTGATTGGTGCTCCGCTGTATAGATGAGGGCAAATCTGAGAAAGGCAGCTTTTATTGTTGCGAAATGAACACATTTTTAAATGGCAGATTTCGGTTTTATCTAATACTTGCCTCCCAATTGTTAAAGGGAATTGGTCTGATTTTCAGAGTATCAGGACTCCCGTTGCTTTGTACACTGGATGTCTGCTTTCACAGCCCCCCGTTATCACTAATCTTTGACTAACTAATATTATTTTAGGTAAAGTAATCCAAGACTAGTGCTAATCGGGGTCTGTAAAACCACCCGTTTTAGGGTCTTTATTTGAAATCCAGACCTTGTTTATTAGCACCTGGCCTTACAGTTCTCTCTGTCTCTCTTAACTGAAGCTAAATCTTAATTAAATCATTCCCTGCCTTACAAGTCATGCTCTTGTCGAGGGTATAAAAAGGATGAATTATGCATTTCCATTGTCTTTTTTTGAGTTGATACAGTGCTTTAACCTGAAGTGTGATGTGTGGAACTTAAGGGAAAACCAATAAAAGTGATTATAAATAAGAATCTTGAAAGGTGTGCATCTGTGACCTTTTTATTCTCGATTTACATAATGTCCCATGATTCCGATGGATACATCCAGAAACTTGGCATTTGAATCCTGTTTTACACTGCTACCTAAAAAACGATAGGAAAATCTCCATCTGCACCATCTCATCTCATTCCAGTATCAAACTGGGGCTGCAGTCAGTTCCATCTGCAACCAAACATTACACAGATGGATCCCGTTTTCTGTGTAATCACTAGTTTGAAGTGAATTCCCCAACCTCCAGTATTTCCTAGCCAGTACAATGTCAGATTTGTAGATTTTTATTTGACACAGACTTAAAACCTGCATTTGGACACTCATCAGGTAACTTCAGCCATCAGTGTGGAGAGATGGAGTCCTGCCAGCCCACAATCCAAACTGAGACTGACTGACCGTCTCAATTCAAATGGATTTGATCTCAGATCTGCTGATGGAAATTAACAAGTCTGATTGCAAAACACTTTGTCAGTCCCAGTGTAGCATACTGGTATTTTATAAATTAATAAACCTTTATATATGCTGCCCATATGGCGCTTTATATATTCATGTCTCTGCAGAGTTAAAAGAAAATAGTTCACAGCAATGACACAAACCACACATTTTTTCTTCGATGACGCTCGTAGAGAAGAAGTTGGACTCACACTCAGAAATCTCTTCTACCTTTAGACTTGTATTATGCATCAGATTGCTCTTACATTTTGTTTCAAAACAAAAAATATTATTTACTGAAACAAACACAGTTTACAGGAGTGTCTCTTGTTTTTTTTTTTTTTAATAAATAATAAAAAGAGGATTCTGATGCCTACTATTAGTGGTCAAGTCTAAAAGAAGAGATTTTTGAGTGTGCGACCAACCTCTTCTCTACAAGCGTCATCGAGGAAAATACACTTAGTTTACATGTCATTGCTTTTAACTATTTCTTAACTCATATAACTATATATATGTGTGTGTGTATATATATATATATATATATATATATATATATATATATATATATATTATTAATTTTACAAGGGTGTCAGTATGTAAAAATTTACCTGTTTCCAAAACGTAGTGAGATATCTTACTTGATTAAAAAACTAAAGTATTTTTCGCTTACTTTGGACGACTTAACTATGTGTTAACATTTTGCATGACATACTGCTTAGTATTTTTCCATATACTTAAAAAACTGGAGAAATGGTTCAGAGATTCTTTTGCACAAGTTATTAAGAGTATCAGACTCTGGGAATATTAGGCGTGTTTGTCATAAGTATAGATCTAGAGAACCAGTTGTGAAGACATTTTGTAAGGATATAATTTAGTGCCAGTATTTGAGAGTACAGTGTCCTAGTGCTATACAGAGACTGTCTGCCTGTCTGTATATAACATGTTTGCGTTTTTCCCATGGGAATTCAGTAGGTGTAGTTGGCGTTAGTCGTTTACAGATGTTGGGTTGGAGAGTGTTGCTGACAAGCTTGTTATTTTTGTTGTAAAATCTCTTGTTTCTCCTGGCCTCACAGCCTTCTTTCAGGCCCATCAAACACTGACCCCTGTTCTAGAGACGCATTGCCAGCTTCATACAGTAAACAAGCAGAATCTCTTACAACTGCCGTCTCCCATTTAGAAAAGCTTTTAACAGTCTAATCGAAGCATCTTTAACGATTTTGCACAACTTAGCTTTAATGGAGTCATATTTCTGATAACCGAACAAGTAACCATGAATTAACAGTATGTACTGAATAGTACAGAACTGGAAATGATGGTGAAATGTAAAATTGTATAAGTGGTATTTAAAGCATAGATGTCATTATGTCATAATGGGGTGTTCATATCATGTTAAAGTACCCTATATTAAAATAACTGATACATATATGTGGAATAAATGACAGAGAGACAGACAGATCCTCAGAAACTGATACTCTTAATAACTAATACAAAACTATTTTTACTACTATGTTTCAGACCATTGGATGAGGATTATTTTTCCCCTGAAATAAGTAAAATGTATGGACATTCCTGTGTCAGCAGAATGCAATACTGTTAACAACCTAAACCTTGTAAATACCAAGTTTCGTCACAATTGGAAAAGTGAAGTGTGACGTGTATGTACAACCACCTTCACTATATCCCCTTCGCGGGTCAATGCAGTCTGCTTTGGGCTGTAAATTATTCCATTCTAGTCACCAGCACATCCCAAAGAAGGGTTTCTCAGCCTCTTAGCACACAATGTAGCAGGGAGGGAGCGGAGACGGTTTATTGCTTTCGGATTGCTATCTTTATTGTGAACAAACCCTTGTCTGCTCAAATCATTTTAATAGCCAGCCCGTTAATCTGCACATTAGCCAGTATTGTAACACCACTGTTCCTCAAATGAATCCCATAAATCCGGCCTGTTGTGCGCATTCAATGTAGATATGTGATGTTTTGAAACAAAAGCATGTTATAGCAAACGTTTGCATTATAAAAACTATACTGGGTATAACAGCCTAAAACATTTCTGTGAGGTCACCATTTGATCTTTTAATTTATTCATTCTACGAATCTTCTGACAGTGTCTGTGTAGCTTTGAAGAGAAGGGGAGTGCGGGGCAGATAGATTGTTGATTAACAAATCCACAGTTTTTGCTACAAATTCACGGAAACTGGTTCAATTTTTTTTTTTTTTTTTTACATTCCCCTTAATTTTTTATGAAGTGCACGCAATCATTTTGAGTGGTTTTGGGTTCTGTCGTTCTCATATTGTACTCTTGTCATTTTTCTGCTTTGAGTTTGTCTGGAGAAGTCATGTGCTTCTGTTTTTCATGACATCCTTGAAACCTATTTTTAAAAGGTTCCACTCAGAAGATATAGCAATCATAGCAATATATTTTATACTAAAGACCATTAAAACGAGCTTCTAGGTCGTTCCTCCAATGGCCTTTTGTATCATCAATGGCTACTCCTACGACTTTTGACACTAGAATGAAAATATTATTTTTTTTCTAGATTTGTGATGTCATTATAGCCTCATCATACTGTAGCGTGCACGGGGGAAGGCAGCAACAGGGCTGGTTGGTGAGGTAATCACATACAAAGACATGATCCCAATATACTCTCCTTGCAAAAGAGCCGGCTCTCGGCTCTATGCTTTAATGCGAGAGGTCCCAGGTTCGTGCCCCCCCCCCTACCCCCCGCTCCCGTGTGGATTTCCTCACCCTGTGTGATGCGCTTGCCTGCGGGAACCGAGATCGCTACAATACTATAGTTTTTAAAATTTTGGAAATGGGTATTCCATGCGTCGAACGCATAGAGGGGATAGGTCAGTGCCAGTTTCGTTGGATTCACATAGTTTCTCTCGTCACATTCAAGGGACAAATTGAAGAATAGCCGTCTTACTGAGACGGAGGCACACTACCGTATCTCCTGTAATTCCATTGCAAACCTCGTTTTCAGAAATGTTTACCTTGCAGCTTCACAGCAAATAATGCAAGGCCCAGACACTCGATATCAAAAAAAATAAAAAAACAAGCAGAGGCCACGACAGTCAAAAGTACATTGTTAGTAATTTCACAACATCTCTGATTTAATCTCACCGTTTACACTGTACATTTTATATACATACACATTATAAGTGTAATGTACAAGTTGACGCAACGTTTGCGATGAATCTATAAAAAAAACTGAATTGAATTGAATTAGCAGCAGAGGTAGCCTGTTGGCATTACTTTTTCATAGCTCATTACTTGAAGGAATCCCTTTTGTGCTATGAAGAAATCTTAATAGAACATGGACAAAATAATGACTTCTAATCATCCCTGGACATGTAGAACACTCGAGTTACAACTGCTTTGAACCCGGATGGCCAGGATTAGAAACTTTCTGTGATATCACGCTAAAGTCTTACAGGGGCGCTGTAAACCCGCTTTTTTAATGCAATGTGTGTTTAATTATTGCTAATAATATTAGCCTAGCCGCACCTTAATTACCATAAAATGACGCTCACTGGCGCGGCATTTAGAAGTTTGTTGTAAACCCTTGTCAATTTTTCATTTTTTTTCCCCCCAGGAATAATAGCGTGCTATCTCTGTTTTCGTTGTAAAAGTAGCCAGTGCCAGGCTAAAGTTAAAAGTCTCAACTACGCATATGCCAGCTTCCCAGCTCGCATTGCGACAGGATGGTTGAGTTAAATGCTGCTGCTAACGATATGCAATGAGTCTGATGGGTTTTTCTTTCATGGGAATCTCACACAGTTTCTCTGTCTTTCTCTCTCTCTGCAGGCTGTGTTGTTTCTCAGTGACAGCGCGTGTTAGACTGTGTAGATCAATAGAGCCGCACACTGTACCCACCAGAATCAGAGCAGATCAAACAGTCCCATTCCATTCCCCACACTCCACCCCCCCTCTCTCACATCCAGCCTACTCCTTTTCTTCTCCCCTTGCTTATCTCTGTCTCCATTCTCTCTTATTCCTCTCCCTCTTTTAATTTAACCTCCCTCTACTTGGCCTCCATTATCTCCCCCTCATTTTTCCTTCTTCATTTTACCCCTCCCCATCTCCACTCTTTCACAACCTTTCCCCATAACCCTACACCTCCTGTCTCCCTATCCCTCTCACTCTCTTCCCCCTCTTCCCCCTCGGACCCCCTCCACCTGCTCCTTTCTCCTTCCTTTCCTCTTCTCTACCCTCTCCTTGACCCCTTTCCACTGCCTCTCACTCACTTTCCTCTCCTGTTTTATTTACCTTGTCTCCTTCCTCTTTCCCCCTCCTCCACTCTCTCTTACCACCCCATCTTCTCCTCCTCTCCTTTCTCCTTCCCTATTTCTCCCTCTCCTGTTCTTTCTTTCCCCACCCATTTGTCTTCTCTCCTACCTTCCTTCTCCCCCTCCCCTTTTCACTCCCTTTTCTGCCCTCTCTTTTGCCACCCTCCCTCTTCTTTCTCCTGATTTTTTGACTATCCTCTTTTTCACCAGTTTACCTGCCTCCCTCCCCCTCTTTCCCCTTCTCACAGGTCAGTAACTCATTCTGAGAGGGTCTGGACAAGACAAGATCATTAATACCTGACAGAAGAAGAAAAGCTGTGTGTTTATACACTGTGTGAGCCTTTATTCTCAATTTTTACTGAAAAATGTTATAGAAGCTGCATGTTGGTATTTAGCGAAAATCCATGATTTTATGGTTTGAATTCACAAAGAATAAAAGCAGACTGACCATTCTAACTGCTTTTCAGTTATATGTGAAGGCTGTTTGTCTGTCTATCCGACTGTATCTCTCACTTTGTTTATCTAGACAACAACATATAGCACAAGCTGTCTGTCTGTATGTCAAATATTTTTCCATGGATAGCTATAATTCTGAATTTCCATCCGTAACAGGGGAAGGATGGCACTAATAGGCTTGTTTAATTAATCATTCCCACACTAAATCTACATGGTCTGCCATGTATCGTTATTGCAAACTAATTGCTTATTGCAAAATAGAACGTGATTTTTATTATTACTTTACATTTCACGGATATCTGAAGGCGTTTCAAGTTGTAATCTTACAGCAAAGAGAAATGAAACAAAATACCGTTACAGAAACATTCTCATTGATTTCATTACATGGTCTTAGTAAAAATGACATTTTAAAACTGACTCTCTCTCTCTCTCTCTCTCTCTCTCTCTCTCTCTCTCTCTCTCTCTCTCTATATATATATATATATATATATATATATATACCAACACCCACACACAAACGCAACTTAATAAAGATACAGAACAAAACTAGTTTGCACTTTTTTCTGTTTTTAGTAAACAGCAACATGTATGCGTTCCGTTTTAACTAATTAATTATTTAATTGATTCATTAATTAACATATTTATTTATTTTGTCTTCAATGCACTAACCTGTCCTGTGTGTTTCTATTGCACTATGAGACACACACACACACACACACACACAATGATACAAACTCGTACTCAGTCACACCAGTAACCTTGCCTCCTAAGCTGCCCACAGCATCTTGACTGTACTATATTTAAAACAATTGAATTACTGAAGATCTCCTATTTCAGAAAGCAGAGAGGAGCAAAGGATTTATTTTTTCACAGATCTCATTATAAATTTATATGAATTTCCTCACATGCAGAAGGAAAGTAGATTGGCCTTTCCAGAGCACAAAAGGAATTTCAGATCTATTTTTTTTTTTATGTATTTGTTGATTTTCTCAGTGTTATTTATTTGAAGAACACATCTGTTTCTTTACTTCCTGTTAACCCTTCACTTGGCAATATATTTGAAATGTCCACATGTCTATCCGTTAGTCCATATGTGTCTTGTTTTATAAATATACAGGTTATGCATATATTTACAGTGTATTCAATTATCAAGACATTTGTTAAAGCAATTGTAGCCAGTTCCATAAATTGCTTAAGCCATGCACATCCATTAATTAGATAGCACGTTCATTCATTATATAGGTCTCAAATATGCAGTTTTAAAAGAAACACATTTAAGCAAACATGCATTTTCATTTTAAAACATGCTATCTAGTACTACACAGGGTTAAAGAAACCATTTCCAAACCATGGTTTTAGACTGTCTTACACTTACTCGGTCATTTCACTTGGAGAGTTTATAAGTAGTGGCTTGCATACCTTTAAAAGGAGCCAGTGATAAGAGGACCAGTCATAATGCTGCTTTTGTGAGTTGAGAACATGAATTGTAAAGCTGTGGCTGGCGCTCATTTAAAGGGAAGCAGTGGTGACTTTCCTAGTGTTAATAAGAGGCAAGAAAATTGATTTCAAAACCTTGCTAAGCTCTCTTTTAAGGAGGAGCCAGTCATCATGTGGCTAGAGCTAGGAGAAATAAGTTAATTTGAAAACTTTGGTTTGTGCTCCCTTAAGGGTTGGAGGGTTATTGCTTGTGATAATAAGAGGTAGGAAAATGGATGTTAAGCTGCTGGTTTGCGGGCCTTTATAAAGGGGCTGCAGTGATAATGCCATCAGTGCTATTAAGAGAGAGAAAAAAAAGATTTTTAAAGTAGTAGTTTGCACCCCTTTTATATGGGGGACCAGTAACAATGTTGCTGTTGGAAACATTGATTTTACAGCACTGTGGAGAAGCGCTTGAAGGCATAGGGGAGACAAAAGGGGGTATTGTTTACAGCATTTGCTTTCTCTTTCTGTTTCTCTCTACTCTCAGACTCTCCTCCCTCCACCCTGTTGAAATATTGATTGTGTGCTGAATGATGATGCTGTAATCTCCTGCTAATAGCTGTGTGTACTGATTATAGTGTACAAGGTTGGCTGTTGATTTGCGAGTATTTCCCCACGTGGCTCTCTGACAAACAGACTGGCGACTCTAGAGAAATATCTGAGTCGAGCAGGCTGTCGTCGTGAGGACTGGCATTGCCACTTTTTTCAAACTAACAGACAGAAGCTGGCCATGTACCACCAGATTGTTCTTCCGCAAAATAGGAACAAGAAAAGCCTAGAATAAAATAGGGCTGTTTAAAAAAAAACATAATGTAAACGTGTTTATTAGAACAACTCAAAATGTGATTACTTTGTTTACATTTGTTTGCTTGTCTCCTACCCTTTGGTTTTCCCAGTGTAATGAAATCTAAATCATCATACCTCGCTTAGCCAATCAAAACAGCGGTTTTCGGAACATTCCAGAACATCCTAATTTGCTACAATTGTTGTGCCATAATTATGTTGCAGAATTAATTCAGCTTAGCTTTGCAGTCCTGTCCCACATCGAGTGCTCACAAGAAGACACTCTTATACCAGCTTGTAAAGTTGATTCACATGATATCTTTATATATATTGATAGGCGTTATTTGAAGGTGCTTTGACTATGAGTACAGGAGCTGCTTTTCAGTTCTAGTTGCTTGTCATTGACATCTTGTATCTAGATAAGCCAGAGTATAAATATGTTCTGCAAAAAATTTGTTTTCGGTTTGGTCAGGCTACGGCTCAAAATATTGCTTGAAGATTGAGATATCGATTCCACTCGTTCCCTCCTGTGACATCGTTTTCTAGTAGGCTGACTTTAAAAATGTGTTCACTTGACGTGTAAGAATTGACTTGCACTGTTAAAATGTTTTCTGATTCCTGGGTTATGCATTAATTGTAGTGCTTTTTTAAATGTAACAGTAATTCTTTCACATAAAATGTAATGCATCACCACATTTTGTTCTTTCTCTCTCTCTCTCTCTCTCTCTCTGTAGAAATGACTGCACGTTTTGTACATAGTCCCCCAATTTTCGGGCACCAAAAGTATTTTGAGAATTGGCTTCACAGCTGTTTCTTATTAGGCAGGTGTGTTTGTTTGCATCATTAGTGCATCCACAAGAGAGCTGTCAATGGCTAGTCTTGATTCTAGGCTTTGCGTTTGCCTTTGGAGTCTGTTGCTGGTGTCTGACAACATGAGGACCAAAGAAATGTCAGTGCAAGTAAAGCTGGCCATCATGAGGCAGAAAAATCAGAATAAATCGATCAGAGGCATAGCCTAAACATTCGGCATGCCAAAATCAACTGTTTGGTACATCATTAAGAAGAAAGCAAGCTCTGGTGAGCTCGGCAATGGCAAACGACCTGGTGGACCAAGGAAGATCACTATAGCGGATGACCGAAGAATACTTTCAATGGTGAAGAAAAAACCCCTAACAGTCCAGCGGATCAGGAACACTCTCCAGGAGGTAGGCGTAGATGTGTCAAAGACTACCATTCGCAGAAGAGCACACCAGCAGAACTTCAGAGGGTACACCACAAGATGCAAACCACTAGTAAGCCTCAAGAACAGAACGGCCAGGTTACAGTTTGCTAAAAAGTACCTAAATGAGCCTGTAGAGTTTTGGAACAAAGTCTTATGGGCAGATGAGATGAAAATTAACCTGTACCAGAGTGATGGAAAGAGGAAAGTGTGGAGAAAAAAAGGAAGTATACCACCTAAAGTGTGCCACCTCGTCTGTGAAACATGGTGGAGGTAGTGCTATGGCTTGGGCATGTATGGCTACAACTGGAATTGGCTCACTTGTCTTCATTGATGATGTGACTGCTGACAGCAGCGGCAGGATGAATTCTGAAGTGTACAGAAACATCTAGTCTGCTCAGATACAACCAAATGCCTCCAAACTCATTGGACCACGCTTCATCATGCAGCAGGACAATGACCCCAAACACACTGCCATAGCAACCAAGGAGTTTTCAGAGCCAAAAAATGAAAAATTCTTGACTGGCCAAGTCAGTCACCCGATTTGAATCCAACTGAGCATGCATTTCATATGCTGAAGGCAAAAAGCCCCCGAAACAAACAGGAACTGAAGATGGCTCCAGTACAGGCCTGGCAGAGCATCACTAGAGAAGATTCCCAGTGTCTGGTGATGTTATGGGTCGCAGACTTCAGACAATCATTGCATGCAAAGGATATACGACCAAGTACTAAACATGACTACTTTATTGTACATAATGTTAATCTGTCCAAATACTTTCAGTACCCTAAAATGGGGGGACTATGTACAAAACATGCTGTAATTTCTAACAAAAATTGCATTTTTAATGGGAAACACTATTAATTAAATACTGAATGTTGAACTATTCATCAAATTACCTTAGGGCAGAATGCAACAATGCATTAGCTAATAACAACAAAAAATAACAAGCGTGCCAGGAACATCCATCCTTCATTGCCACAGCTGTAAATTCAAAATAAGAGTATGACAAAAATGCATCAACAGTATTACAGAATGGTACAGAATAAGAACTGCAATTTGAGAAGTGATTCTGTGCAAAAACATAAGTGTGACATACGGTTGAACAGACAGACACCTCCATATATCCCCAGGATCTGATACTCTCAATAACTTCTGCTAAATAATGTTAATACCAAGTTTCATGACAACTGGTTAGCGGTTCTCCAGATATATGGAGTAAAGTAAGTGTGACATACATAGGAAGGACCGCCTGCACTATACCCCCTTCACAGGGGTGTTCATAACCAGTGGGTTATAATAAGCAAGATTCCAGCGCTGTCTAATCTAAAGATTGCATGCCAAACATTTTGATTACATTCAGTAATTAAACTGTCAAGTGAAGTGTGTTTGAGAGGAGGGGAAAAGATTGTAGATAAACTATTTACATCCCCATTTTTATTATAACATAAATTGCCACTGGGACAGACCTGAAAATAATTTGAAGTCAGACTGGTTCATTTCCACCATCAGCATATCTGAGGTCCAATCCATTTCAACTGGGACTCTGTTTGTCTGTCTGTCTGTCTCTCTGTAAGTCCCATTTAGGATTGCAGGCTGCTGTGAAAGTTATCTAATCAGCATCCAATTGCAGCTTTTAAATCAGTGACTGTTGAAAAAAAAAAAAAAAAGATTTCTATAAAGGTTGTGAGTACATTGTACTGCCAGGGAAACACTGGAGGTTGGTGAATTCATTTAAAAATAGCGATTTATACAAAAATGTGCCCCATACAAGCAAGTCTGGTTGCAGATTGGATTGTAGACTGCAGATGGATCTGGCCCCAGGTTTGAAACTGGGAACAAGGTGAGTTTTACAAACTGGTTTCATGGTGCTGATGGTTTACATTATACCCACCTGCTCCACACTAGGAGAGAGTAGGTGGTGCTGGTAGAGTTGAAAGGGTACATTCCCGGCATCTAGGATTCTCCAGATAAGACCAATACAAGCTCAAAGCCAGGTATATTTAAAGTGATGATAATTCAGTGTTGGAGCAACAGAACTCAGAACCACACACACTAATGCCAACATCATAAAGTGGTAAGGACAATTTAATCCACTTCTAAATCAAAATATTGGGGCGCACAGAGGGTTACTGTAATTTACCATGAGAGTACTGCCTGTGTGGAGCCTGCTTTTGGCTCACACAGGTAGTAATTTCATTTCGAATCAAGCAGTTTATTAGCACAATAAAATGAAATAAAAGGACCACTGTGAGTCGTGGACCACGGCCAAAAATAAAATAATAAAACCTGCCTCCCTCTAACCTCAGGCCATCTCCCACTCTCAATCTTTGCTTTCTGCTAGGCACATGCTTGGCACATGCACCCCTATTTATACCCCACTATCTCCTGCCCCCTTTTCCAGCGGCCAGCAACCTTGGGCATGCAATAGCTGAACCCCAGCCTCGGATGAAGTCAGGGGCTGGAAGCATTTCCAGGATTGGTAGATAATGGATTGGAGCCATTGAACACAAAATACAAGCGGAACAGACAACAGGTCCTTTTTCAGTGCAAATGCCTGAGTGGTTACAATACTATTGTATAGGTTATGGTAGAACAATGTAGGGAATTAAGAGTATTATTTAACACAATTATACAGCAAGGGACAGGGAGAGGGGCACGACTGGACAGGTTCCCTACATTAGTGGGAAGACAGTTTCATTAATCTCAATAAATAGCCCATTATGATATTAATAACAGAGCTACATTTTCCTGTTGACCTAGGATATTGAAACGATATGTTTGCATCACCCATACGGCGTTCAGTTGAAACACACAGAGAGGAATGTAACATGACAAATGTCTTCATGCATTAGATTGAATTAGACCACATTAGAGGAAGTATATAACCATTATTAATTGGTTATTTGTGTACTGTGCTTCAACAGAAACCAGTCTTTGCTGTTTACCTTATAAACCGAGGTGTTAAGACAATGAGTGCCAGGTGCATTTAATAGATCTAATGAGTCCTGCTTTCAATACGCTTTGATGAAGACAACATGTCGAAACACATCAGCGTACCAGTTTTTATCTTGTTTTAATGAATAAAGTATGAATAATTTACACTTTTGGGATGTAGACTTTTATTTAGCGAGAGTTGTTGTCTTTTGTCTTTGGTGGTGGCAACATCTAAGAAATGCTTCCTATTAATGTTTCCTGGGACAAAGCAACCTGATGCACAAAAGAAACGCAACACTCAGGTCTCATGGATTTCATCAAATATTTTAAACAGAGATATCAAACAAAATCACAGCAAATGTGAACAAAAACACAGATCAAAGAATCATGATAAGTTTTCAGTATAAAACGTGAGACACTGTCAAAATGATAAAATTACAAAGTTAGTTTCTGGTATGACATCCCTGAACATTAACACAATCCTGGCAGCCTTGAAGCATAGACCTGATCTATAGCAAGCCATTTTAACATTTAATCCTCAATTGCTGATATCGGCAATTTTAATACTGATATCAGCAATTCTCAATGTTATTTTTTGATATCGGAAATACAATTGTTGATATCAAAAATAGAATTGTTGATATCAAAAATAGTACCTTTTATTTTGATATCAACAATTGTATTTCCAATATCAACAATTCTATTTTTGATAGGAATAATTCTATTTCCAGTATCAAAAAAGCATGCTAATGAACATCCGAACTCAATTTTGGATTTCTAAAAAGTATACTAATAAGACAGAGTCTTCCGGTCAGTACATTTGTAAGCACATTATCCTGGGTATGCCAAGAATGCCATGGCCGATAGAGTTGATAATGTTTCTGCTGTATTAAAGCATGTTTTTTCATCTATAGAATGGGCCAGAATGGACATGTCTAACAGTAATGACGCATCAGAGTAAGTGACTTTAACACACAGGTTTTTTCCAAGATGAAGAAAAAGAGATTGAACAATTTATTGTATGGTCATGACACATACTGTGTAACGTATGATATATATATATATATATATATATATATATAATATATATTATATATATATATATATATATATATATATATATATATTATTAAAAAAAAAAAAAAACCTTTTTGCATTCAGAATGCTTTAGCTGAACGTTACTACTTCTGTCTTAATTATTTGAAACAATATAAGCCTTGCGCGTTCCAATCCTGCCTGGAAGTGCATTTTCTATTAATTGCTCGTAAAACACTGTCCATGTCACTAGAATTCTCAGACATTTTGCCAAACACAAAACAGACATACAGACCGGATGTAATTCATCACCTAATTAGTATGCATTTCTGATATCAAGAATTCAAACCGGATGCTCATTAGTATGCATTTTTGATATCAAGAATGGCATTTTTGATTTCGAGAATGGCGTTTTTGATATCAAGAATTGTATTTTTGATATAAAAAATGTGATTACAATACTGATATCAAAAATGCCATTCCTGATATAAAAAATGCCATTCTTGATTTCAGAAATGCCATTCTTGATATCAGCAATTGAGGATTCAATGTTAAAACAGCTTGCCATACTGATCAGCCTCTGAATAGATTGCTGTGGGATGTTCCACTGCTCTTCCTGTGCAGTTAACTGGTGAAGGTTGGCTGGTTGTGGTTGCCCCACTGGTTGATTGAACAACAGTCAGCATAACAGTCCTGGCCGATGTGGTGGCTCTCTGCTTTCTAGGACGTGGCCTGTCCCTCACAGAGCTGTTATTTCTGGACTAGTCTGCTGATTGTTGAAGCAGAACATCGCATTCTCCAGGCAATTTCTCTCACAGACAGACCTCCTGGATGCTGATAGGCAATCTTCATTACTCAAGCGGGGCATGGTCATATCTTTCACTGTTCTTGCGTTAATTAAAACCATGTCTTTTCGATTGGCTTTTTATACTGATTCTTAATCAACTCATTTTGGCAATTTTAACTCAACTCAAATAACAAACGCTGAGCAAGTGGCATTTTTATGAAATCACATGACTTGAGCTCAGTATTTTTATATATCCCAAGGAACAGTACTACTCAAACAGTCAACAAAAATATCTGCTCAATAGTTAAAATGTAAATAACATTATGTATGTGCCTAATGAACTATTGATGTAAAACTGTTGTGTTTTCATTGTGCATTGACTGTGTGGATGTAAATGCATTTGTATGTGCATTGTGCATATATATATATTATATATATATATAATATATATATATATATATATATATATATATATATATATATATATATATATATATATATATATATACATATATATATACACACACACACTCACACACGGCTTGGAATAATAACATTCTCTGATTGGTTAAACAGCATCTCATGACCGTTCCTATATATAGCGTATACTACGGCTTGCATACTAATGAGCCACTTCACACTGATTAAATCACTACGCACCATTGCATTCTAAATTCCATGACAAACTGCCATTTTATTTGTTATCCGTTACAAAACCACTGCCAAAAATGAGTGACATTCCACCTACTTCCTTTAATATATTTGGGGATGAAATTCCAGATAGCTGGTACAACACCAGCTTTCTGAACGAAGACGGCAGTCCACCTGAAAAACAAAAAAATTGAAATAAAATAAGTGCACCAAAAACTGTCGAGTAGACACAATAGACGAGGAACAGCTAAATGATATAGAAGGAAAAAAAGATTGAAATTTTATAAACCTGAGCCGGACTAAATAGATGTTTTAACAGTAGCAGTTTTAACATCTCTGTTGACAGCGAGTTTAAAACCAACAAAAATATATTCCTGTCAGTCATGAAAACTTTTAGAAAAGCAGGTAAAGACAAGGCCAGACACCAACCATCAAATTACCTGCCTGGATTTTAAGCGTCTTCAGGAAAGTGAGGCACTGTATCCTGACACCGTGGTCGGTTTGGTGCTTAAAGTCTGGTTTGAATCTGACACGACTTGGACGCAAGGGTGTCTGGCAACTAACAAAAACCTTTTGAGATCTGAAAGGATGAAAACGGACTTGAACACATGTGTCTCGCATATAACGAGGACACAAACTCACTTGCAGATACAGCTTCAGCATCCATGGCAACTGCTCCTCTTACTTCCTCTGTCATTTGAAACTCATCATCAACTTGTCTTCAGTCCTCTAGTTTCTAGTGAGATGCCACTTTCGATGCAGAAATTCACAATAAATGGACATGTGCAATTTATTTTGAATAAGCAAACAATAAATAAAATAAAATTTTGGACTATGTTACACTTTGGATGCAGACACAATAAAAGTTGACAGTTAACCATGTTATAAACTGAATAAACCACTTTGGGCTCTGCGGTTCCCATCATATATATCACTTCTTGGTTAAAGGCCCTTGGATGACACCTTGAGCCTTATCACCACCCCAGGCGCGATATATATATAATAGGAACCACATGGCCCATTGTGGTTTATCCCATATATATATATATATATATATATATATATATATATATATATATATATATATATATATATATATATATATATATATATAAGGCTGGATTTGAGCCCAAACTGGTCATACATTCATTCCAACTACATAATCACTACTCTACATAGATTCACATCTTAACCCTTTCAACAGACTAGGCTACTATTTACACTTATCCTATCCAAACAGCAATACATTGGCTTAATATAGGTTGAACAATATTGCTATTCCCGTAATGTGTGTGTGTGTGTGTTATAAAGTGAAAAAAAGGAGGGATATTTGAAACAAAAACATACTGGAAATGTGAAAAAAACTGTAAGTTATCTAAGGTTCCCTGCCACTTAAAATAGAGATATCAAAAACACAAACCATTGGGGCAAGTTTGCTCAGCACAAAGCAAATAGGCACGACTGTCAAAATGGTGGGGCACTTTTGATAACTTGACGTTATCTGTTTTTGTTTCAGATAGAAACATGCTTTAGATACTGAAATGAACGATCCATATATACAGTGGCTTGCAAAAGTATTCAGACCCCTGACCAATTCTCTCATATTACTGAATTACAAATGGTACATTGAAATTTTGTTCTGTTCGATATTTTATTTTAAAACACTTAAACTCAAAATAAATTATTGTAAGGTGACATTGGTTTTATGTTGGGAAATATTTTTAAGAAAAATAAAAAATTGAAATATCTTGCTTGCATAAGTATTCAACCCCCACACATTAATATTTGGTAGAGCCACCTTTCGCTGCAATAACAGCTTTAAGTCTTTTGGGGTAAGTATGTATCAGCTTTGCACACAGTGTCGGAGTGATTTTGACCCATTCTTCTTGGTACATTTGCTCCAGGTTGTTCAGGTTGGTTGGACGACGCTTGTGGACCGCAATTTTCAAAGAGTGCCACAGATTCTCAATGGGATTGAGATCAGGACTGTGACTGGGCCACTGTAGGACATTCACCATTTTTGTTCTTGAGCCACTTCAATGTTGCTTTGGTCTTGTGCTTGGGATCATTGTCCTGCTGAAAGATAAATTTCCTCACAGGCTTCAGTTTTTTAGTGGACTGAAGCAGATTCTCTTGCAGTATCTCTTGCAGCTCCATCCATTCTTCCTTCAATTGTAACAAGATGCCCAGTCCCTGCTGATGAGAAGCATCCTCACAGCATGATGCTACCATCACCATACTTTGAGTTTTGGCCAAAAAGCTCTATCTTGGTCTCATCTGACCACAAAACCTTTTCCCTCATCGCAGCTGGGTCACTCTCATGCTTTCTGGCAAACTCCAGTCGTGCTTTCAGATGGTACTTTTTGAGTAACGGCTTCTTTCTTGCCACCCTCCCATACAGGCCAGTGTTATGCAGAGCTCTTGATATGGTTGACTTGTCCACCATTTCTCCATTCCTAGCCACTGAACTCTGTAGCTCATTCAGTGATTGTTGGCCTCTCTGTGGCTTCTCTCACAAGTCTCCTTGTTGTTAGAGCACTGAGTTTTGAAGGACAGCCTTTTCTGGGCAGTGCCTGGGTGGTGTGAAGCAGTTTCCACTTCCTGATTATTGATCCAACTGTGCTCACTAGGATATCCAAACACTTGGATATTATTTTGTACCCTTTCCCTAATCTATGCATTTGTATTACTTTATCTCTAACTTCTGTAGAATGCTCTTTGGTCTTCATTTTCCTTCAGATTCACAGCCTTACCAATGATCCTTCAACAGTGGGGTTTTTATCCAGAAAATGTGACAGCAACTTTAATGGCTCACAGGTGGAGGCCAATGGTAAGGTAATTGTGTCCTCCTTTGGGCAATTTCTTTCATCGGTGCAAACTGGGAGCTTCCACAGCACAGCGGTTGAATACTTATGCAAGCAAGATATTTCAGTTTTTTACTTTTCTTAAAAATATTTCCCAACATAAAACCAATGTCACCTTACAATAATTGATTCTGAGTTTCAGTGTTTAAAAATAAAATATCAAACAGAACGACATTTCAATGTACCATTTGTAATATATATATATATATATATATATATATATATATATATATATATATATATATATATATATATATATATATATATATATATATCTTTTCGGATGAGTGAGTCAATGACTGAGAGAGGATGAGGGCGGTGGTGGGAGAGACAGCAAGCCGAATGACGCGTACTGACGTAGCGTGAGTGGAGAGAGAGAGAGAGGAGAGAGAGAGAGAGAGAGAGAGAGAGAGAGAGAGAGAGAGAGAGAGAGAGAGAGAGAGAGAGAGCCGAGATCTTTTGCAGAAGGAAAATTTGTTCTGCCGGTAGCTTCCTTACTATCGTCCAATAGCAATATATATGTATTTTTGTCTAAATCTGGATTTTGTGCACTGTATTTTTCTCTCACCTACTCGCCGCTACAGGAAAGCAGAATATATAAATACATATATATATATATTTATATACCAGTATCTATATATTCCTAATACCTTTTACTCAAGCAGACAGTTAAGAATACTATTTTATATCTATATGTTCAATCTTCTACTTCATTTATTTATTTATTTATTTATTCTTACCGGTATCTGAAAAGCCATAATTCGACCGAAGCAGAAAGTTAAAAATACAGAATTGTATTATACACTATAAAGACATGTATTTATAATTATATTACTCATTTCTGGTATTTCGACTTATTTTTCTAAGAACCGGAATCAACTGTATATATTATTCATTTTCTAATAGCGATTAGGCTTATTTATTTATTTATTACCCTAAGGAGTGAATGTTTGGACGAGTCTGGATTATATCATTGTATTACAAACTAAATACATAACCACAGGCCTATACATTGATAAAAAAAAACAAAAAAAACAAAAACAAACAAACAAAAAAAAAAAACGCAACACTTAACATTGACAATAACATTAAGGTAAGTTTTATTATTATTATTATTATTATTATTATTATTATTATTATTATTATACATACGATGTGCTATGGTTTATATGTAAATACATTTATATTTAATTTTATAATATTTTGATAATGTATTTATGTTTGCTAAGGACTGGCGCTGTATGATTGTGCCCGTGTTATTGTCCCGCTAGCACATATTAATGTATGGTGGGGTGTAATATCCATGTTCTCTGAAAAAAAAAAAAAAAAAAAAAATGAAGCTTTTGGATAGAGTAGGCTAATCTTGTAATCTTTTGATACATTGTAGATTTGAATATTGGTTTCATCGGTTCCCATTCTGGAATATGCAATATGTAAATTTGACTTTACATACAGTATTTATGTTTGATATCGATGCATATAAAAACGTCGAATGCTGTGTTGCAACCTGGTTTATTTGGAACGATATTTTAGTTTGTGGATATAATATTAAATACATGCCATTTAGAGGGGATTGTAGTAATCGGAATTTCTACTTCACAGAAGCTTTCAATTGTAGTTTTTTTTTTTTTAATGAGTAATACAGTATGTTATTAATGCGTGCAGTATAATTGCTGGTCTACGCGTTGCGTTTTTGGACTCTGATGCACCCGGTTTTTTAAGCTAAGGCAGGCGCTTTGCATTGCAATAGCTACAGTGATTTACAAAAACATCAACATGGTGAACGGGCTATATTTTTTAATAAAAAAAATGTACAAAGGCTGTTTATTTATTTGTGTGTGTGTGTGTGTGTGTGTGTGTGTGTGTGTGTGTGTGTGTGTGTGAGTGTGTGTGTGTGAGAAACCGAAACGCCCGGTAACGACTCTATGAGTTATAATAAATTAAATAGCCTTTTTCAAATATTGAAACATCCACCTGGCATGACAGTATATTGACCAGTAAATTGTGGTCGTCTGTTAGTGGAGAAATAGGTTTTATCCAAATGGATATATATATATATATATATATATATATATATATATATATATATATATATATATATATATATATATATATATATATATATATAGTGGTGTCCCTGTTCAGTGTACCTCCTTCTGCTATAAAACTGAATAGATTTATTGCATATACAACCTCAAAGAGGACAAATATGATGGTCACAAGATTTTTCTATTAACTTTTTTTCTTGGATTCAGACAAAGCTAAAAGTATATTGTGTATGTCGGAGGCAGTCTGTGTTTGTGTGCCTCTGTGTGTGTGTGTCAGTGTGTGTTTGTGTGCCTCTGTGTGTCTGTAGGTAGGTACGAGTCTCAATGTTTGTGTGTGTTTGCGACAGTTTGTGTATCAGTATGCATGTTCCTCTGTGTGTGTCAGTGAGTGTGTGAGTCAGTTTCATGTTGATTCTCGCTGTACATCTTCAATGTAAATCTATAACCTCTTTGTACTCATTGTGTATAGTTCCATTGTGCTGAGGATGCAGGAAAAAAAAACAGTCAAGTGCCTGAGGTGCTGGAAAAGACATCCTACCCCCTCAGTAGAGAAACATATCCAGAATTAAATAGACTTTCAAAGACCTGCAATCAACTATTTTTCTCGGAAAAAGAAATAAAAAGATCTACCTGGGTTATTACTCTGTTTTTTACCCAACAAGCACAGCACTGCTTTAGGAAAAAAGTCCAGAATTTTTAAAGGAATACTTGGGTAGGCTTTAAACCAATTCCAATAGAGTAACCATTGTTTCCCTCGGTGACAAGGAGATAGTAAAAGTCAATCTTATTACATAGCAAAGTCACCTTTTCCAGGTTTTACTACGAGCTTGATTAGCCGCAGTGTATAGGTAAAGTAAACCCAGGACTGGATCTAACTGCTATGCATTGGGAGTCTTCTTTCCAACCCTGAATGTGTTTAGAGTGATCGGCATTAGAAAATGTTCATCTTCACAAATAAATACACCATTTATTTTTGGAATGTTTTGTATTGGCTGATTTAAAAAAAAAGTGCCTGAAATCTAGCAAACCGAGCTAAAGGAATATTAATCAAGTTTATTTTCTGCCTGGGGAAAACACAAGAACAGCTCTGTGGTATTTGCAGTGCGACAGTGTGGACTAGAGCAGGGGAGTGGCAGGACTCTCTGTGATAGTGTAGAGGAAATTCAGTCTTGTAATCTAATGCCCAGCTTCCATGATCTGCCGCTCCCAGTGACGGCTGCCCACGGCAACAAAACCTGGTGTTTCCACAGCTAGTCTGAGTGAATATCTGGTCAGGTTTTGTATCTCATATGCGATGTAGCCAAACTGGCTGCAAAGGAAGTGAGTATAGAGAAGAAGCCAACAGGGAAATCACTATAATTGTTGCTGATAGATAAAGCACGTGTATGATATTTTCTTTATTGTTTTTCTTTCAGCTTTATTGTATTCAGCAGAAGTAGAGCACATTGTTAAATTGAACACGGATCAATGCGCTTCGCCACACAAGACAAAAACCTGTTTTTTTTTTGTTTCTATTCATGATAAACAAAACAAAACCTGGCTGTGCTCTCCTTCTGTGCTCTCCTTCTAACTCGATTAATTTTTATCTGTAATGAAACTGCTGGTTTCTTTAACCCAAGGATGCAACCTTGGGTCCAAAAGACCCGCCTTGGTTCTGCAGTGCATCATTTCGTTATAGATACCTATGTTACCATGACCCTACTTCTATTCGTCTGCACTTTAGTGACCCATGATTCTGTAGGATAGTTTAAAAAAATGTTTTGATATAGGAGAAAAAGTTACGTTCTTATCACCACCCAAATTGTCCAGTTATTGGGTCCAGCAGATTCTTTTACTGTTGTCTTGACTATAATTTCCACCTCTGCTTTCCTTGTCATTAAACACTATGACTCTCTCAGCACATGCTGCTCATTTATTAACGTTTCTCAGTAAGCTTCAGATGTTCAGTTTATGTCAGAATTCTGTGCTAGTGAGGACAGTGATTTATCTGAGTCTTCTGAAGAGGAACTGGAAGATAACGCCCATTAGACCAAACCAGCCTCAATGGCACGTACTGGAGCGAAAATCATCCACCTCAAGGCAAAACACTAAGAAGCAGCATAGTGAGAAACCCACCGGGTCCTGCAACTGGAACAGCAACAGTATTACCCAAAGATGCCTAGGATCTGTTTGTACAAACCTTGAAGGATGAAGAGTAGGAGGAAGTAAGAAGAGAGCATGAAAGGATGCATCTAAAAAACAAGCTTTTGGCTTTTCTGGGCGTGTCCCTTTTCGCTGGATATGAACAAAAATGTGACGTTTCCTCTTGGGAGCTCTTTGGAGGTCCACTCTCAAACCCAATGTATTGAGCCACAATGTCTGTCGAAAGATTTGAAGCTGTTTTCTTGAGGTTTGACGACAAGAGGACAAGAGACTTTCGTCTGCAAATGGACCACGTGGTAGCTTTTAGATTCAAACTGGATCTCTTTCTTGCTAAAATGTCGTTTGGTGCAAGAAATTCCTTTGCTGTAGATGGGATTGTCTGCAATGGGAAACAGCCCGGTGAAGAAGTCCACAGGAATCTGGGATCGAACATCGTACTGCAGTTGCACAGTCAATTGAGAAACACCAGTTGCAACATATCAACAGATCATTTATTCACAAGCATGCCCCTTGCTGAAGCACTACTTGAGAAAGGACTGACACTTGTGTTGAATCTCTGCCAAACTGAGCCAGACATCCCTGCTGTGGTAAAGGCTTCTAAGAGTCGAGTTCACTGTACTAAAATCAGCAAGGCTGTAATTTTACTGAGCACGATGCTTGAGGCAGAAAAAGAAAAGTATTAAGCATTACAGCGTAAAGGTGGCTCTGACCTGACAGACAGATGGTTTCGTACATATTCCTGCAAGCAACAATCCAGAAGGTGGCCAAAGGTCCTGCTGTACAAAGTTCTGGATGTAGCTAGCCTGAAAACCACATGCTGAACACATCGCAGCATCCAGAACACAGAGAAGGGCATTTATTTTTGCAAGCGCTTGTAAGGGAAATGGTCACACCACACACGAGAAGTAGGTTGAACAGCAATGCAAGAAAACATGGCACATAGCCAAGAGCAGGGTCAACTGAAGAAGAAAATATGTCATTATTGCCCTTTGATAAAGGACCACGAAAAGCCCGTGACATGCATCAAACGCGAACACCAAGTGTGCAAGGAGCACGGCCACATTGTGTGTGTCAGCTACCTGCAGTGAGGAATGCTTCACAGGTTGTTTGGTCTCTTTATTACATAGCTGTAAGAGAGGAAGATACAAGGCACACCATTACAGATCTTAGAGCATTTGTATTGTTATAAATACATTTATATTGTTTTTTTTCTTGTTATACTTCGTTCATAAATTTGGTATACATTATTCAGAATTCTGCATGACCTTATACAAGACATTTAACATCTTATTAAACAAAGGGGTCAATAAGTAATGGTTTTTTTTTTTTGAGCAAGTATACACAGTACCAGTCAAAAGTTTGAGTACACCTGCTTGAAACCAGGTTTTTCATGATTAGCTATGCTTTTAACTGTATAAACTTGTCTATAAACATTATAGGATACGTGTACTTATATAAGCTGATAATCATAAGTGAATTGCATTCAAAATATTAATTTTTAAATGAAAATGTAAATCTTGTCAATTTCAATGAAATGGTCACCCAAAGCAAAGGGATTTCAGTTTGAAGCCCAAGTCAGTTAAAAGTCTGAAATGTGTATAACATGGTACAAGGGAGCAGAAAATGACACAATATGCTCATTTAAGCAAAGAAAAAAGAATAAAAGTTTGTAACTACTTTAAGAAATGAAGGTCAATCTTTAAGACAAATCGCAAGAACTTTGCAAGTGCCTGTAACTGCTGTGGCCAAGACCATCAATCGATTTGAAGAAACTGGCACTCATGAGGACCGAACAAGGTCAGGCAGGCCAAGGGTGACCTCAGAATCAGAGAACAAGTTCATTCGAGTCACAAGTCTGCGAAACCGGCGATTAACTGCCCCTGAAATACAAGCTCAGCTAAATGCTACTAGAAGTACAGATGTTTCAACATCAACTGTTCAGAGGAGATTGCGTGAAGCTGGCCTAACTGGAAGAACTGCTGCAAAGAAACCATTGTTAAGAGTGCAGAATAAGAGGAAGAGACTTGCCTGGGCCAAAAAACACAGAAACTGGACGTTTGAGGAGTGGAAGTCGGCCTTATGGACCGATGAGTCAAAATTTGAAATATCTGGGTCCAACCGCCGAGTATTTGTAAGACACAGAGAGGGTGAGCGCATGAGTTCTGCATGTGTGGTTCCCACTGTCAAGCATGGAGGATGGAGTGTCATGGTCTGGGGTTGCTTTGCTGGTGACAGAGTTGGTGATCTTTACCAAGTCCATGGCAAGCTCAACCAGCATGGCTATCATAGCATACTTCAGAGGCATTCCATTCCATGAGGATTACGGCTAGTTGGGCAGTCCTTCATTCTTCAGCAAGATAATGACCCAAAACACACCTCAAAGTTGTGCAAGAACTGACTGCCGAAGAAGGAAAGTGAAGGACAACTCAGTCTAATGACCTGGCCTGCCCAGTCTCCAGACCTCAATACCATAGAACTTGTATGGGATGAACTGGACAGAAGAGTCAAAGCAAAGCTACCCACAAGTGCCCTACATCTCTGGGAATTGCTGCAGAAGACCTGGGAAGACATGTGGGGTGATTTCCTGCTGAAACTTGTTAGCCGAATGCCTCGTGTTTGTGAGGCTGTTATTAAGGCAAAGGGTGGCTATTTTGAGGAATCCAAGATTTAGAGACAATTAACAATTTTCTTGAACATTGCTTTGATACTCCTTATGTTTGTTTTGTATAATTTTGTATCACGTGTTTTCATTTTCAAGTATTTACAGAAACATAGACGGCGTAAAACATTGTCAATTATGAAAAAAAAAACTAGTTTTCAGCAAGTGTACTGAAACTTTTGACTGGTACTGTACATTATTTCTTGTACGGGACATACAGACCCAACTACTGGAACAGAGTATTTTAGTGCTGCATCCAAGGGTTAAAACAAAACATAATACAACCCCACATCCCCCAGTGACTGTTGACACATGGCAATAATTTCCCAGGTTGGCCAGGTTTGGAAAAAAAGCAGCAAAACGCTCTTGTGACTTCAGCGGCTAACCATAGGCAGCCAAAGCCTGCAGCACCAGACAGTAGAAATGAGGCATTAGAGGAAGTAAGGAGGTCAACTGCAGAGATTAATGTTATATCAGTGACAAGGCAGGCTTGTATTATAAAAGACAGGATACGGCAAAGTGGGCAGATTCACTTCTGTTAGTTTGTATCACAGATAATGCAGTAGGGTTAGACCTTAGGGAAAGAGGGTTATCTGGAAAGACTCACTTTATTAGTTCCTGTTTGTGAGAAAACAGTGGCCTTAGACCATAGGGAAATTGGACAGACTGCCTTTGATTAGTGAGAAGGTAGACACTAGTCTTGTACCGTAATAGAAAGGTATAGGGGATCAACTGGACAGATTCACTTCTATTAGTTTATATTTGTGAGAATATAGATAGTAGCTTATACTGTAAGAGGCAGGTAAAGGGGGTCGACCGGACAGATTGAATTAATATTAGCAGCACGCTTGTCATATATGAGTCAGGCAGGGAAGTAGGTGTGTGGATTCTCCTGTATTGGCTGAGCTGGTAACTGTGGTTATCAGCACAGCCCTGTCTCTCATTTCCACGCTGGGCTCATCTCTTTTGTTGTTTTCCTTTCCTCTGTCTCAGGGGAAATGTTATCGTTTAATTCAGCTCAATGTCAGCTTGCTGGGAGGCAGTCATCCATATTCATACTCCCCCACGCCCACTCTCCATCTTCCTGCCATCACTTCGCTCCCTCGTGGTCGATAATTTTCAGATTATCAGGTCAAAATTATCTTCAATCGACTCCCTTTACTTGTGTCTTTCTCCCAGGTTACCAATTCTTCCTCTTCTCTTCAGGGTCTGTTTTTCTCTTGTCTGCATTTTAAAATTATACTGTGCATTCCCAATATGTTTTTAACATGCTTTACCATACCTCTCTGTGCAATACGAAGCTTACCTATGCTATTGATTATTGTGATGCTTTGTAGCTGCTTGACTGGTGAAGAAGTTATAACTTATTCAAAATGCAGAGGCAATAATTGTGACTGCATGTCTCACCTGGTAAAAGAGTTTTTGCGTGGTGTGCAGGGTGAGTCATACAGTCAGGGGAGCGCAGCATCACATCCTGGCTGTGTGAAGTCGATGATCATCGCTGGGGATTCCGAAGGTTAAGCAGGCAAAACATTCAGGGACTGTTTCTGCTCATTGTGCTACAGCAGATCCTGACAGCCAGGCGCCTAATGAGCTCAAAAGCAGACATCTGCAGGGCTGGCCTTTGTCCAGAGGCCGGTAGCTTGCTGACTTCTGCTCTCGAGTTCCTGGGTGTAGAAGAGGAAGCTGGCTCGGTCGTGGGATTGGAGGATGCCCACTGAACCTTCAGTTCTCCTGAGCTGTGTGGGGAATTGCTGCAGTGAGGGGACATTCTAAAATAACTATTGGACATTCTAAATTGGGGAAAAACTTGGGTCTACAATAGTTGGGCGCTGTAAATTTAATAAAAAAAAAATATAAAACTAATAATTCTGACTTGTACCAAAAGAGTTGATCATGTCTGATTTATTGTGACTGCATTGGCTTCCTCTTAGCTTCTGCGTCACTTTTAAAATTACATTGTTGACCTATTTATCAGAACTGCTTCATCCTTATAACTCTTGCCTTGATTGATAAAGTCAAGGCTGTTGGTTTCCCTGTGTCTAGGTACGGCATGTCACGCTAGGAGGGTGTTATTTTTCCCACTTCGCTGTCTCTCTCTGGAATGCCTTGTCAAAGATCATCAGAAAAGGGATTCCTTTCCAAAGTTTAAGTCATGGCTGAAAGCCTATTTCTCAGTCCTTTGGAGTGTCATTACATTTTATGTTTTTTTTTTTTTGTGTGTGTTTTATTTTACTTTATTATTTTATGGTTCGGTCATGTTTTACAGGCCTTTTTTTTCTTTTTTCAATCGTGAAGCTTTGCTTTGAGATGGCTTTGCCATTGCTTGCTTGGTTGGTTGGTTGACTGCTTTCACTGTGCTTCATTGCACTTTGCTATGCTTTTACTCTCTGGAACTTTTTTTTAGAGGAGCTCCATCACCCTCCCCCAACTTTCCCTTTCTCTTCTTCCCCCTTTCCCCT
Source organism: Polyodon spathula (assembly GCF_017654505.1). Taxonomy (NCBI): domain Eukaryota; kingdom Metazoa; phylum Chordata; class Actinopteri; order Acipenseriformes; family Polyodontidae; genus Polyodon; species Polyodon spathula. The sequence goes on along the minus strand of NC_054557.1, from coordinate 21,318,049 downwards.
GTCCTCCCAGTTGTCTATATCCACTCTCCCCCTCCCCTTTTTCCTTTCCTCTCCTCTCTCCCTTCCTCTCTCATACTCCCTCTCTCTTCCTCTCCCTCTCCTCCTACCTCTCATCACTCTCTCCCTCCCCCTCCTTTGCCTGTCTTCTGAAGCCCTGTGATTTACAGCACAGTGTTTACCATCGGCCCATGCTATAAAGCCAGGCTTATGATGTGCTGATCATGGTCCACCCTCCGTCTGTGATAATGAGTCTGGGACACTGCCTGGATTTACAGCTGCCCGGCACACTCTAATGGGGGACTAATTGCTTGTAACCTTGCTCTACTGCTACTTCCTAGCTGATATGGTTTCAGCAGTAACATTTGAAACCATGAAAGCACACAAGTATAGGGCAGCTACAATGGAATGCAGCTGATAGAATGGGATTATAGTTTACTAACTGTACCCAAGAGATCTTCAGTGGCAATTCACACTAACAGTGGCAATTCAATACAATCATTCTGAATTGCCCAATAGTTGTCCAGTAATGTTTCCCATTTACTTTTTTTTACAATGCAATCATTCTGAGTGGTTCTTATTGCAATTATTATTCATTTTACTGTCAGTAAAGGGGCTGCTGTTCAGTTGTAGTTGCCTGCCATAGACATAATGTAGGCTAGATCAGCCATAGTGTCTTTATATAACCAAGCACTAGCACCATCTAGTGCATAGAACTGTATTGCAGAAACTTGTTCCAAAATGGCAGATCACTAGATGGCTCTGGCTCTTTAGCATGGCCCTGGTGTGGGACATATTCTCCTAGTATACCCTGGGCCCCTTGATTACTCTGGAAGGCCAAACAAATAGTTTACTTAAGCATCAGATCCACTCAGCAATCCTGAACCCTGATGGCGATGATTGCTTCCAAGACAACAATGCACCCATCCACTGTGCCAGAATCGTGAATGGTCTGAGGAGCATGACAGAGACTACTTCCATGATGTCAATGCAGTCGAACATGTTTGGGAGGCACTTGGACAATCCAGTCTCTCCAGCCCACCTCTCTGCATCAGTTGCATGAAATAGTAATGCAGCACTGGAAATAAGACTCCCCTTGCGTAATTGCAATTTTATAAGACACACCTGAACTTGTTACCTGTACACGGAGGCTAATCAAGGTCATAGTAAAACCTACAATAGGAGTCTTGTTTCCATGCCTGCAATGACTTAATGGATCCCTTGAGATACCTTCCAACACCTTGTGGAGTCTATGCCATGACATTATGCCATGTATGTAGATGTGTATATATGTCACACCTCAAGTTTTTACATATTTGCCCCACACCAGTTTATGTATATGCCCTAATGCATGCTGTAGTGGATATTTTCAGTAGCTATTTCCATTAGTGCATTTCTCAGTAATCCTAGTTCAATTTAAAATCACATTTCAAGGTGTTTTAAATGGCAGTCTAGTGCTCTTGATAGCTGGGGGATTTTTGACATTCTGTTGCTTGTCACTGTCCTCAAAATGACTGACAGTGTTGTGTTTCAATTTAATTTGCAAATAAATTGACTTGGTGCCACAAACAGAGAGACAGCGGGCAAATTCTCTAGCAGGTCCTACCTTTTACCATTCTCTGTTCTTATAAAGTTTACCACTGTGAATTTGCATTGTCATTTTCCAAGCTTATCCTGTGGATATACTATCATTCCCCATAGTTTCCATGCTTTACCATTCCTCTCTGGGATTTGCAATGCTTGCCTATGATTTCGCTGTGCATTATTACACTTTGATGTGCTTTTACTGGGAAACTTTAGGGTGGAGGCCTGAGGTCCAAACTGTGAGTTTGCTCAGTGGTGTCAAATAGACTAGAGTAGGGTTGAAAGCTAATGCCATTTTCATTTAGAAATTACTGGGGAAAAAATATCAATGTAATCAATATGAAATCATGTTTTAATCCCCATGAACTATGACTTGCTCTACCTAGTAGCTACATAATCAACACACATAATTTATCTAATCCTGGATTAGAGTTCAGGACTGTGGCAGACAGTGTTTTCTAATTCATGTTCAGTCGTTGGCATTCAGTGACAGCCCACAATGCAAAGGTTTGGGAGTATTGTGTGGAAATGGGTGGTTCTTGTCTGCTGAAGGTGTCTATGGAGCTGTAGGGTGATGGCCGTGGAAGATGCCTGAAGTCTCTCTGTCCTGCTCCTCAAACCGTTCTCCATTCTCACACGGTGGATGGGTGCTTTATCTTCTTGAGAATATCAGGGTTCAGCATTGTTCCACAACAAAGCTTAAGAACGAGAAGATTTATGAACGAGAGAAGGCCATTCGGTCCATCAGTGCTTGTCCGGTTCCTAGTAACGGATTGATCTCAAGACTTTTTCAAGTTGGTCTTAAAGGATCCCAGTGATTCAGCATCAAGAACATGACAATGTAACACATTCCATCCTCTCACCGCTCTCTTTGGGAAGAAGTGTCTCCTACCCTCTATCCCAAGCATATCTCCTTTTAAAGACTTCAATCAAGTCCAAGTTAATTCAATGGTAAAAATCCAATGGTCCTAATAAAGTGGCCAACATAATTTAACTTGAATGAAGTCATGTGTGATAAAAGTGATGTCACAGTTTCTTTGTTTCCACTTTTGAATGGGTTTTGTAGTTCAGGTAATACCTGGACCGTGTTCTTGCGTGTTCTGTCTTATTCTTGTGGCTTTCAAATCTACGCTGTGTGCTTGGAATGCTTAAAGCAACTGTCTTTCTGTAGCGATTCATCGCTAAGCGACCCCAGCTACATTCAATTAACCCCAAATAAGACTGCAGATGGTCCCTAATTAAAAGTCTTATGGCTCTTTATAAACAGCAATTAGCGGTTTGCAAATATTTAATGAGACTAGGTGGATTTGTAATGAAACACACACAGAGTCTGGGACTGGGGGAGAGGGGGAGAAGGATTGGGTACAATACCAGCTTTTTATAATGTTAGATTCTCTTGTTAACTGGCTCACTGCTGGGACTCTTATTTTGTGGATGAACTCATAATGAGTCAGTTTAATACAAATGCTTTGTTAAGCATTAATACCAGCATGCAAATCAGTAAAGGCATCCATGCGAATAATTACCTGCACTCTTCCTTCATCTAGTCTAACAAAAAAGCTCTGAACAAGCCTTTCTATACCTGTCCTGTGATGACATCATTCTTTTACGATTCTTTCTTTTGTAACTGGTTTCCAGTATAGCTTGGCACCCTTTTGGTACTCACAATTCATTTGGTTACTTCACTCCATTAAAGCTGTGGTATCCCTTTGGCCCTTCTGTTAACATGTTCACAATTCATGCATTTGACACACACACCCTGCTAATAAGATATATTACTACAAGAGATTACAACAGAAGAGTACCAGACATCGACAACCTCCATATATCATACCCAGATACGAAATGCGTCCTTATCAGTAAGTGCCCACCAGCTTGCCTTTGCATTGAGTTTAAGTATACAAATAGACAAAGGAAAACAACCTATAAAATAAAATATTCGAAAAACACGCCTTTTCTCTTAACTCTTGCTCACAATTTGAAAACCGCGTTTTTTTTGATAACAAGCATGCCACTAACGCACATCCCTCGTCACGGCGGGAAATGAGAGCTAACGGTACAAGAGAAACTTTAACGACAATGACAGATATCAAATATTATAATAACAAATGGCAACTAATAGTTTCATAACAACTGGATAAGCTATATATGTCATTAGGTAAGCAAATGAGGTGTTAGTCTCATAGGCTGTTAAGTGGATTGATTTATGTGGAATAATTTCTTCTCAAGATGAAAATGTAAGTGTGACATCTCAGCCCATTGAATTTAATAGAGAGGCAAGGACTGGACATAAATTGTTGCTTCAAAGACGGAAAGTCGTGTTTCCTAATGCTATGCCACATTTGAGATGAAATCGTACATGCCACACTTCACATTTTACCATCGGAACAGCTTATCCAGTTGTCATTAAACTTTCTATTAACATTATTTGGCTTAAGCTGTTGAGAGTATCGCATTCTGTCCATTGATTCGTCCATCTGTATGTCAAGCTTCCATTTTTCCGTCTATCTGTCCGAATGTCATGAACATTGATAGCGACATTATAGATAATGTTGGGCAGTTTTTTGCATTAAACTGGAGACTCGCTTCTCAAATTCTGCTTAAACGTTCCACTGTCAATTCTGTACACACTGTTGAGATAAGTCATGGTCATATATGATATTTTCATCATACTGAGAGCTCTGATTTTAACAGGAGGTTGTGCTTTTAACTGACTGGACTCTCTCCAGGGCTTCAATGTCCTCTTGGTAATGTAACCTCCTTTGATTTGTTATCTACACTTTTGACTGTATTCCCAGGCATTCCCAGTAGCGATGTCACACCTGGCCAGGGCTAAGAAAGAGGCAGGCATATTTTTTTTTTGTTGTTTTATTTTGAAAAATCTCTTGTGTTCTGTTTTGCCTGGAGACTCCCTTAAGTGCTGCTGAAAAGCGTTGGAGAATCTCATTAAAATAACGTGGAGCTGTGAGTTACTGTAGCACTCACAGGGAGAGGGGAGATGGGGAGAGAGGAGGATAAAAAAAGGCAGAAATGACCTAGTTTTCAGATCCATTTTCTTATCTTTTATTATCTTGCTGCTTTACAAAAAGTTGTAAAAAGTCCTTAAACTTGTGCTAACCAAGCCTTTAAAATCAATTGTCAATAGCAACATTATCCCCACCCCCTTTAAAGGAGTGCTACCCCACCTTTTCTTTCCTTGCCCCTCTCTGGATGTTTAGCATGTTTAATATCAGCGTATCTGTACCGTCGTGATTACGAGCAAGCCTGAAGAAGGTAGACTATTGGAAGGAGACCAGTGTAGAAATGAAAACATTGGGAGTACCCTAGTATGTTCCACTAGTATGTAAGTGATTGCTGAGCACTTAACTTGTTTCTTTATAGAAATGCCAACTTGTTGGGCGGCGCACAATTGGCCAAGCGTAGACTGGCCCCAAAACTCAATAGTGAGAAACAGTAATCAATGATGATTAATAACACAATACATAGCACAATAAACAGTCAAATTGAAATATTATTTATCGAAGCAGCTCCTGTAGTTCTAGTTGCCTGATATTGATATATAACCTAGGCTAGAAGGATCTTTATAGAAGAGCCAGCATCACTTTGGATCAAGCTAGTTTTGCTTGCAATACATAGTTGTGCACTAGATGGCACTGTGTCTTAGTTCTATAAAGACACTTTGGTTGATCTAGCCTACATTACATGTTGCTATGGCAGGAAACTAGATCTCAAAGCCAGATGACATGTTATGTAGTATCCACTACTCTCTGCATGGAGATGCATGGAACTGTTTTGCCAGCTCTGGTCATTTGAAGCTGAGGAAAGATAAATCAGTAGCCACACTTTCCATTTGCGAGTGAGGAGAGCTTTCAGTTCCAAACCACTGGGTCACAACATTACATGGAACAGAGCTGCTGTAGATATCCTGACACTATTTACATTATCAGTGCTTTGGGAGCAGCGAAGAGAGAGAGAGAGAGAGAGAGAGAGAGAGAGAGAGAGAGAGAGAGAGAGAGAGAGAGAGAGAGAGAGAGAGAGAGAACTTCAGTCTCCAGCACTGTCAGTCCTATCACTGTAGACACACTCCATTAAAGGGGAGGCAGGTATAATGTTGCTCATGCTAATAAGAGGTAAGAAAATAGATTTCAGAATCTTAGAACAGTTTTTAAAGGGACACAGGCTAGTGTTGCTAGAGATAATAAGAAGCAGGGAAATGTATTTAACTGAAGCCAAGTTTAGTAGTCCTTTGACTGGTGGAGGGTGTAATGTTGCTGTGCTAGTAAGAGGTAAGAAAATGGATTTATAATCTTAGAACTGTGATAATGTTGCGGGCGTCAATAACAGGTGAAAAATATGGTTGCAGAATGTTGGTTTAATTTTAAAGGCGAGTTGAAGATATGGTTGCATGTGCGACATACAAGCCTAGTAAACGTGTTTAAAATCCTTGGCTAGTTTTCCTGATCTTCTCTGGAACGCTTTGCTGCTCCAATAGGCTGGTTGCTAACCTTTCTGAATGATCTGCCGCTGTTTCTATAAAAACATGTTTTGGAAACAGAGAGAGACAGAGAGAAGAATGCCCGAGGGGAATTACAAGAGAGCGAGGGAGAGAGAGAGCGAGAGAGGGAGGGTGAGAGAGAAAGTGAAAAAGAGAGAGGGGAGAGGAGAGGTAGAGCGAGGGGGTATTAAGGAGATGGCAGTGACGGTGAGGGAGATGAGGGAATAAAGTGGGAATTAGGAGAAGATAAGGAAGGGGTGATAAGAAGGGGGTGGGGGCAGGGAGAGAAGGATGAAGGAAAAGAGTACTCAGAAAGACAGACACATAGATACTGTTGGGAGACAGACAGATGGACAGGGATACAGTAGGCATAATGGCACTCGGATATGTAACGTATTACAGACAGACAGATTAAAGGATGCTGGGCACTGTGTGTGTCTTGTGTTGGTTTAAGATTGGCTGTCTGTAGAGTGAGTGAGACAGAGAGAGGGATTGATTGGGGGGGTGATTGGTTGCTAGGAAACAGCATTAGACAGAGTTGTCTGCTTTCATTATCATCCCAGAGTGATTATAGTACCGAGCCGAGAGAGAACACGTGTGTGTGTGTGTGTGTGTGTGTGTATGCGAGAGAGAGAGAGAGAGACAGAGTGTGTGTGTGTGTGTGTGAGAGAGAGAGACTGTGTTTGTGTGTGTGTGTGAGACTGTGTGTATGTGTGAGATAGAAGGTGTGTGTATGTGTGTGTGTGAGAGAGAGAGAGAGAGAGAGAGAGAGAGAGAGAGAGAGAGAGAGAGAGAGAGAGAGAGAGAGAGAGACTCTGTGTGTGTGTCAGAGAGTCTGTGTGTGTGTTTGTGAAAATATTCTTCCGAATGAGTCCATGGCATTATAATGCATAAGCAGATATGTGTAACATGACATTATTTTATTTGTTTATTTAGCATTATTGTGACTATACCCAGGCCCCTGTGGAGTTTAGAACACTAAATCTAAACACATTCTCGATAACATCACAATAATCAATTACTTTTCATCCTTAAACACATATTTCCTGTAGTTTATAGGAACGGTCAGCTTTTAAACATCCTTTCTGTTGGGTTTAGCCTCAGTGCTTCCCTCTTGTGGATGTTTAGTGGTACAACATGTTCCAACTCTTACTGCAAAAGGGCAAAACCAGAGCTAAAGGAGGTCACAAATCCTACACAATACTAGAAGCGCAGCACAGAATCCAGGACTAGAGAGCACCGTTGCAAATGGAGACAGACTGAGGACAGAGGGTAGGAGACACTTATTTACACAGAGTGGTGAAGTGAATGAAAGGGCTGCCTCGCCATGTTGTTTATTTCTGAATCACTGGGATCCTTTAAGACCGGGCTTGACTAAGAGATCAATCAGCTGCTAGGAACCGATCATGCACTGATGGTCCGACTCTGCCTTCGCTTGAATGCAGAAAACAAGCAGAAACCACGAAGGAATTATACACTATAACGTCAAACTGAAAATGTGCATATGATACTGTGGCTTTAAGTGATATTTTATGTATTGCCTTCAGGCTAGCTATGCACATCACTGCCCTTTGTCCGTTTGTCTCAGAGCAAGGCAACTGTGTGACAGCTGCGTGAATGTGGAGGTTCTGCTACAGCCATCTGTCTGTCTGTCTGTTTGTGGGCTTTTAAAAATCTACCATGATATTCCCTTGTAAAGCATGATCTGAAAGCATGTAGGTGTATGTGTGTAATGCTCCCACCTATAGAGAATATTTTTCAGGGATACAGTGGAGGTGGTCATATGTGACATATGTCACACTTCTCAGATTTTCATATATCTGGGGAAACGCCTATCCAGTTGGCATGAAGTAACATTATTTCGCATAAGCTATTGAGAATCTGATTCTGAGGATATTTTCAAATATATGTAATATGTTGGCATATATCTGGAGAATCGCATATCAAATTGTGATTTAAACATGTCCTTGCTAATTCTTATTGTATGCGATTCTGTGCAGGGTGTTGATAAATGTAGTCCTCGGCTCAGAATGATTAAAAAAATCAGGTAAAGGCTTGGAAAATGCAATTGGAAGCTGCTTTAGACATTCAGAAACGTAGGTGGCCAGCGCTCTTATTAATATTAATCAGAGGAAACGGCGATGTCGTATGTGTGTCTGAATCAATTTCTTCACAGTGGAAAGAGCAACCTCTCTCTCGGCAGAGTTGCATTGAGTCTGCAGGGCTTGGCTAATGAAGCACTAACCCTGATTATCTTATTGTTTTCACAAAGCCTGTTTGACAAGCTGCGTTTGAAAATCAGTTTAAATGGCCTGCCGTGGCAAATCATAATTTGAAGGTCTGAAAATAGGTGTTTCAAGATATTTCACCGTTAAACGTAATATTTATTAACGCAGAACAGAATAGCGCTGTCACATTCAAAATGAATCCTTTTCTTCTTTGTTCCTATATTATGCAACACATGTTCCTAAATGTTGAAATGCTTTACCTGGAAAATAGTAAATGCTAAATTGTAGAATATTTTTCATTTTTGTTATGTCCACCTTTTAAAAATGTTCGGTTTTCACCGTCAGTGAATTATCAAACACAATAAAAACATAAATCAATGTATAATTAACAACAGTCGTGTTTTAGAACTGTAAATACTATTTTTTTTTTCCTTTCAGATAAAAATTGCGCTAATGGCGATCACTTTTGGGAACCCAGCCCAGGGTCTTTATAGTTGGTACACTGCTGAATTCTATGATTCTCACAATACTGTTCCAGTACAAGTGGTGTTTTTTTTACAGCTTTGCATTCACACATGTACTGGGATTGGAATGGGATTTCAGGGGCTGTTTTATAAAATGTAGTTCTGATTTCTCCAGGTTGGTTCCTGCTGATTGGAAATGCAGCATATGGTTTGGCAATAAAGGACAGAGGAGAGAAGTATCAATCCCTAAAGCACTGAAGCATCGCTGGAATTTGATGTAAGAATGACATCTTATGTAGTCGTTGATAGATTAAATGGTAGCTGTATCAGTCTGGAGATGACAGACAAAGAGAAAAACCTTCTATTAAAACCAACTCAACAATAATTCATCACAAGCCTTCAAGACGTCAGCGGAGAAAGCAGAAAAAGAGAGATTGATGGTTACATTCAATGGTGGCCTCAGAACTAACAAAAAGAACCCATTTTGAATCCCTAGAATTCTAATACTGTAAGGAGAAATGCTGAATAAAAGGTATTGCATCTCCTCTTTGTCGTGCAAGAACAGGAGATTTGCACCTGACAAGAAATGGAAAACAGCGTTACAAAGCAGTTATTGAAATCTAAAAACGTGTCTCCCATAACTATTAACCACTAGTGCTGAATTAAGAAATGCTAACAGAAAATAAATTCAATGACAAACGTGTTTGTTTACACTTGTAGGTATTGGTGTCATTGACTATTTACAGTAACCTGCAGCTTAACTCTCAGTACCTTAAAACAGTTTAAGATATCTGTAACTGATTCCTCTACATCAGGTAGACATGCAATGCATTGGGAAATCCATTCATCAGTAAAAGAGTGTCTCCATTATCAGGGAGTAACCTCTTTCCTCTGTGTGTGTAACCCTAACCCTAACCCTAACCCTAACCCTAACCCTAACCCTAACCCTAACCCTAACCCTAACCCTAACCTCTTTCCTCTGTGTGTGTAACCCTAACCCTAACCCTAACCCTAACCCTAACCCTACCTCTAACCCTAACCCTAACCTTAACCCTAACCCTAACCCTAACCTCTTTCCTCTGTGTTTGCAGAGAGGAAGATGGGCGTCACAATGCTTCTGGTACTCTTACTCATCCAAACCACTGAAGCCACGCTGAGGAACATGTCTATCGCAGGTACCGACTCTGTCTATCTGTCTGTCTCTGTCTGGCTGTCACACATGTCCATTGATCTATGCCTTTAATGAATCTCTTTCTCTCTCATTTCCTCCCTTCTTTCCCCCTGCTCTTGCAAACCCCCTATCCTCACACCCAATTGCCTTCTCTCTCTCTCCCCTGACCCCCTTTCCCTTGCATCCTCTTCCTCACCCCTCTCTCCCCTTCCCTCTCGCTCCCTCCCCTCCTTCTCTTCCCGATTGCCTCACTCCTTCCTACCTCATCTCCATTCCCCCTGGCCCTCACATCCCTTTCCCTCTTCCCAATCCCACCTCTCTCTCCCTTTCCTCCTCCCCTCATTTGCCCTCTACACCTCTCCTCCATATCTCCATCCTATCCCCCCTGCTTTCCCTCCTCCCTCTCCTCCAAAATCCTCACTCCTTTTGCCTACCCCTACCCCTGGCCCTCGAATCCTCTTCCTTTCCCCCACCCTGCCCCTCTCTTCCCTCCCCCTGGCCCTCACCTCCTCCCTCTGTCCCAGGCTGTCACATCATCAAGCCCCCTCGTGATGGAGGGATTCGGTATCGAGGTCTGTCTCAGGAGCAGATCCGCAGAGTGCAGATCCTGCCGGTGGATTATGAGATCGAGTATATCTGCCGGGGGGAGCGGATCATCTCCGGGCCCAAAGTGCGCAAGTGTCTGGAGAACGGGAGCTGGACTGACATGAGCAAGGAGAGCCGCTGCCGTGAGTACAGTCTGTCTCACACAAAACACGAGACAGGGCTGCACAGCACGAGGCACGACTCTACAACATGAAACAGGGCTGCACAGCACGAGGCATGACTCTACAACACGAGACAGGGCTGCACAGCACGAGGCACGACTCTACAACGCGAGACAGGGCTGCACAGCACGAGACACGACTCTACAACGCGAGACAGGGCTGCACAGCACGAGGCACGACTCTACAACGCGAGACAGGGCTGCACAGCACGAGGCACGACTCTACAACATGAGACACAACTATAGCAATGGCCAAAAGTTTTGCATCACCACGACTCTACAACACGAGACAGGGCTTTAGGATTGACAGGGCACAGCACGAGGCACGACTCTACAACATGAGACACAACTTAGATGGCTTTTATTTTGCATCACCCTGTGTTGATACGTTGTTGACATTTTCCTAGTGGAATCGTAAATCAAACTGTAGAAAATAATTTTGGAGTTTATTCACTATCCATCTAGAAAATAAGAAACCTCAAAAGGATATTGCAGAAGTATACCGGTAGTAGTACAATATTTTATGTTAAATTTTGAAATGTCACTTATTCGACTTTATGAAGCAAAATTGGTTCATTCAGAAATGCTAACAGGCCACAGCTGTGCACACACTACATGATACACTACTTCACACAATGAGGCACTGCTACTCACAACTATACACAGTTCTACATGACTAAGAATAAACCTACACACTGATCCTTTATACAGCGATACACTGCTACATGCAGTGATAAACTATTGCTACAGACATATTCATGTCTAGGTAACGGTACACGACTATAAACAGCTACACAGAAAACAATACACAATGAAACACACAAAACAACTCTGCTCTGTCTATATGCAACATACCAGCCCCCCCCCCCCCGTCTCGTCTCTCTGCCTAGCTTTCATCTCTCTCCTCCCTCTCACCTCTCTCTCTAGCGCTCACCTCTCTCCTCCCTCTCTCATCTATCTTCCTCTCATCTCTCACCTTTCTCTAGCTTGCACCTCTCTCTCCCTCTCATCTTTCTCCTTTCTCTTATCTCTCTCCTCTCATCTCTCTCTAGCTCTCATATCTGGCTCTCATCTGTCTCCTCTCTCTCTCCTTCTCATCTCTTTCCTCCCTCTCATCTCTCTCTTGCACTCACCTCTCTCCTCTTTCATCTGTCTTCCTCTCATCTCTCTCCTCCCTCTCAACTCTCTCTAGCTCTCCTCCCTCCCTCATCTCCCCCTCTCTCATCTCTCTCTAGCTCATCTCTCCTCCCTCTCTCATCTCTCTCTAGCTCATCTCTCCTCCCTCTCTCATCTCTCTCTAGCTCATCTCTCCTCCCTCTCATCTCTCTCTAGCTCTCATCACCCTCTCTCATCTTTCTCTAGCTCCCAGCTCGCTCCTCTCTCATCTCCTGCCTCCTTCATCTCTCACATTCTTCACTCATATCTCTCCTCCCTCTCTCATCTCTCTCTAGCTCATCTCTCCTCCCTCTCTCATCTCTCTCTAGCTCATCTCTCCTCCCTCTCTCATCTCTCTCTAGCTCATCTCTCCTCCCTCTCTAGTTCTCTCATCTCTCTCTAGCTCATCTCTCCTCTCTCTAGCTCTCTCATCTCTCTATAGCTCATCTCTCCTCCCTCTCTAGCTCTCTCATCTCTCTCTAGCTCTCATCACCCTCTCATCTTTCTCTAGCTCCCAGCTCACTCCTCTCATCTCCTGCCTCCTTCATCTCTCACATTCTTCACTCATATCTCTCCTCCCTCTCTCATCTCTCTCTAGCTCATCTCTCCTCCCTCTCTCATCTCTCTCTAGCTCATCTCTCCTCCCTCTCTAGCTTTCATCTCTCCTCCCTCCCTCATCTCTCTCTAGCTCCCAGCTCACTCTTCCCTCTCTCATCTCTTCCCTCCCTCATCTCTCACATCCTTCTCTCAGCTCGCTCCTCCCTCTCTCACATCTCTGTGCCTCTCTCTCTCAGTTCACCCATGCCCTCGTGTGTGGCTGTCTCTGGAGAATGGACAGGTCCAGTCTGATCTCTCTGAGCTGGATCGCTCCCCAGTCGAAGGCACCCAGCTCTCCTATCACTGTGACCCCGGGTTCAGACTGCTTGGGGCCAACTCCAGCACCTGCACCAAGATCGGCAAGTGGGACAATCCCAAACCAGTCTGCCAATGTGAGTATGCCAGCGTTCTCTCTGTTTTCCCTCTCCCGTTCCCTCTTCTCACTCCTTCTCCCCTCTCTTCTTCCTCTCCCTCCCTTTCTCCCTTTCCTTTCTCCCCACTCCCCCCCCCTCGCAACACAACTGTCTTATCTGTTAGTGCGTGACCCCACTCTTTGTTTTATCTTTGCAGATGATCGCCACTACACTGGCCAGGCACGCTCAGGTAAGACATCTTACTGTAAAAAAAAGAAAGAGACTGTCTTAGCCAGGTTAAAAAGGCTGACCTATAAAATTAAATCTTTAATCTTGATCCAAAAATATTGACTGAAGCAGCATCTCTAATAGAGAAGGGCAACAGGCTCCACAATCTGGGGGCTTTATAACTAAATGCCCTTTCTACTCAAACACTGGGTTTTGTATTGTTGTATAATTCAGACGCTCCTCTTGACTTCCAGTTTCCTGCCATAGACACATGTGCTGCAGGGCAGAGCAGCCAATGTGTTCTTCTAGTAGTAATCGCCAGCGCCCTCTAGTGCAGTGGTGCGCAAACTTTTTATATGCTTCCTGGGCTACACTCCAAGAGTCACTCTCTCCACTTCCTCACCTCCTCTGTATACTAAATTGCCAAACAATATGGGCACTTTTCAAACCCTTTTAGAATGTGTTTGTTAACATTTATGTATTAAACTAAATCACAACTTTTTTTCTGTAAATCTAGGAAAAACATACATGGTTTACATTTTTTGTTTTTACACCTGGCACCCCACACTGTGCACTGCTGCTCTAGTGCATGCATTTCCTTATTGGCAAAAGTGTCTTTATAGATGTCAGAGCCAACGCGATCTTTTCACAAGACTTCTAGAAAGACTCGTTGGCTGATCTGTCCTGCAGGAAACTAGCATTTTTAACTAGACACGACCTGTTGTTTACATTTTCTCTTTTATGATAACTTGCTCTAATTTTTTTACCCGCAGAAGTTTGTTCTAAATGTAATGTATCATATTTTGTTCTGATTTTTTTTTAAAGAACAATTTAATTGGTACTTAATGGGTTAACACAATAACTGAGTAATAGCCATAAGAAGCATTCAAAATGATTGTCAATATCTTTAGAACATGTCATTTGAAGTCACTTGGTCATTGAGTTAAATGTGATGCAAGATATCACCTAGATCTCCACCAGATGGCAGTATAAACTTCATAGTAACAGGTGCTATCTTTATTGTCACCACAAGATGGCAGTATTGATTAATGAAAGATGATTTATTTTGTCACCACTGAAAATGTTCACTTCCTAACAGAGACAGTAACTACCAGTGGTTCTCAGCCCTGTCCTCGGGGACCCCTGTGTCTCCTAGTTTTCTTTCCATCTGAGCTCTCAATTACTTAACTAAACTCTTAATTGAACTAATAGTTTGCTTAATTATACCTTTTTAATTGTTCTCAGCTCCTAACAAATTGCAGATCTTTGGTTACTTAACTTGAAATCCCCTACTGTTTAAGAGGCCATAATTAAGCTAATTGTTAGCGGGTCATCGTGACAGACCGAGCCTGCAATCAGTGTTGGAGTGGCTCTGCTCAGATGTGCAGGACGTAATTTTTCATTTTACCACAAGGTGGGGATGTTTCCACAGTAGAAAAAAGGGTTTTACCATTTCTATGAAAGTGCTCTTTGGTATCAATACATATGCCTACATTCAGCACTTCAGAATTTTAGGATTGAGGCATTATTTAAAAAAACAAATACTATATGAACATTGTTTTGATCTATTATTTAACATCATGTAATCTAGTACAAAGTATCAAATGATATCAATCAATCAATCAATCAGTCTTTAATTTTATATAACGCCTTTCATAGTGGCACACCACCACAAAGTCTACCGGAACCCTTAATAGCAGTACAGTATTTCATGCTAGATTTCGAAAGGTCACATTTTTCAATTTGTGTCAGTTTTTCATTAAGTACATGGAAAACTACAAAACGGTATGCAATTCAAAATGTTAATATAACAGTAGTCAACAGGTTTCATTCAACTTTATGAAGCAAAGTTAGCTAATTCCTCAGGATGAGACAAAACCTTTGTCCATGGCTGTGTGTTCTGTGCTTTTTCAAAAGGGTTTTCTGGGCTATATTCAATTACTGTGGTATAATTGTGATGGGAATGGAGTTCTGCGTTAGCAGCAAACAGCAGTAGTTAAAAGTATTTACAATTATTTTCATACTAGGTGACACCAAACAACATTTACCAGTACATATTATAAACAGTATAGAAATACAACACATTAATTAAATAGAATTATATAGATTAGCATTTTGGATTCCATACTATTATATTGTTTCAAACAATACACTACCACTAAAGTATTTTTTTTACCTATTGAAAAAGAAAATCATATGCTTTTAAATGCATAAGAAAGGCTACTATAATGTCTAAAAAAAATACAAATAAATCATACTTAATGCTTTTTGGAGTGCTGCAAAGCATTAAAATAGTGTTTTATTTCAAACATTTCGAATGTCTTTCCTAAACAATGCTTCTAAATATATTGATCTGTTTCGGGTCTCTTTGGTGTTTGGAAGGTTGTGTGCAGAAGCAGCAGTTTGTGGAAGAATGTAATATTCTACACTGAACTGCTTTCATTCTAATCAACACAGGGGCTCTAATTAGACAGTTACATGCATTTCCATTCACAGTAACACTTCACCTTAAGTGTCTCTACTTACTGTGTATTTGCATAGTAGATACACATTATTACACTGTACTTAATATGTCAATCTTTTTGCTTGATCTAACGCTAACTGTAAACCTTTTTCTGATACAATTGTGTACTTCCATGTATTGTGCAAAAAGATTGACACTAAGTATATTGTAACTCTGCATAATAACATTGTAATTATGTGTAAGTACATGTGTATTTACTAAGTAACTACAATCTAAATAGACAGTAATTAGGGACACTTCATGTAAAGTTTTACCACATTCACTTTAGACAAACTGTGTAGCCAACATAAAGAAACTAAGATGCCTTCAATAGGCAACTCTCCCAGGGAACATCTTTCTATGTTGTGAAGTCTGTAAGATGGGAATTTAACTGCAAGCGGCAGCTAAAACTAACATATTTCACCTTAAATTGAATTACCACAGGATATGCTTGTAGTAATGAGCATGTCTACTGCCACATTCGTTTCCTTGTGTATCGAAGACCTTTTCAATGTGAGCGTGTCTATAAACAACTCCATTCTTCATTGTGCTGCTTAGCATTAGGAGATGTGATACATAGTAAAAAAGGGTATTGTTAAAGATTGGACATTGAAAAATGGATGCAAAGAATGAAAACAAATGACCATAGCATTAGCACAGCTGCACAAGTGAACCTAAATAGAACACATAATTTCTGCAAATGTGAAATAACGTTTAAAAAAAAAAAAAAAGAATACAGACATAATCCTTCACACTTGGTGCTTTGTCATTTGGAATTAGTGGATGACGTTGAGAATTTTCCATCACCTGCTATGTTGACATATGGAATGCCTTCACCTAGCAACCATGCAATGTGGAAATCAAACCTGCAAGCTGTAAGCTCTTCAGGTATTGAGTGCTTGTTGTTCAAACTATCTCTTCTTAAAACACATCTGAGAGAAACTGACCATCAGGTTGACCTGATCCAAGCTGTCAGTATATTTGAAACCCTTTTTTGCGCAAACCCTTCATTGCAAAAATAAGAAAGTTAGCATTTGTACCTTTAAATAGGGGGCAGTAATAATATTGTTATTACTGATAAAAGGTAACAATGCATTCATTTAAAGGATGGCAGTGACAATGTTAATAAGCAGACAGATATAGATTTCAAAGGCTAGGTTAGCAGCACTCTACTGAAGGGGCTAGGGGAGGGTGCTAATGTTGCTTGTGCTATTTGAAGCATTTTGAAAAAGGATAAGCAGATTCTTTGTGGTATGAATACATAAGATGCACCCCGCTGTTTCTCCCAATTAATGAGAGAGAGACAGAGAGAGCGAGAGAAGAGACAGAGGGAGGAGAAGCAGCAAATCTTTTGGGGGAAGAAGAGGCAGCAAAAATCTGTGCACTGTATACTGCAGCCTGCCACCTCATTTGATTACAGCGTGATCAAATGTTAAATATTTCTGGATGTAAGAGAGAGAGAGAGAGAGAGAGAGAGAGAGAGAGAGAGAGAGAGAGAGAGAGAGAGAGAGAGAGAGAGAGAGTATTAATTGAGTACTCAGACATTAAGATATTTCCTTGATCTTGGTTAATCGCAGGGGATTAACTATAAGACTGTACAGTTGAGCTTCGTCTTCTACTGTGGCTTCAAATTACAGCGATGTTGCAGTTTGTCCTGTTTCTCTTACACCTCACAGGGAAAGCAGCCATTATATAAATATCTATCTATCTATCTATCTATCTATCTATCTATCTATCTATATCTATATATATATATATATATATATATATATATATATATATATATATATATATATATATATATATATATATATATATATATATATATATATACAGGCACCTCCAAAATTATTTGCACCTTTGATAAAGATGAGCAAAAAAGTCTGTATAAAATAACACAGGTAATGAACTATATTGTAATTTTCCACCATGTGGAATATATTGTACTTTATTGATGATTCAAGGGAATCACCCAAAATTACATATTTCACAAATTATACATTTATTTCCAAAAAACTTAAGTGTCACGATTATTGGCATCCTTGTTTTTAGTACTTTGTGCACCTTCCCCTTGCAAGGATAAAGGCACTGAGCCTTTTTCTATAATTTTTTTTAATGAGATTGGAGAACACATTGGAAGGGATCTTAGACCATTCCTCCATACAGAATCTTTCCAGATCCTTGATATCCTTCGGTCTGTGCTTATGGACTGCCCTCTTCAATTCAAACCACAGGTTTTCAATGGTCTGGAGACTGAGATGGTCACTGCAAAATGTTGATTTTGAGGTCAATTAACCATTTCTTTGTGGATTTTGATGTGTGCTTGGGGTCATTGTCTTGCTGGAAGATCCACTTGCGGCCAAGTTTCAGGCTCCTGGCAGAGGCAACCAGGTTTTTGGCTAAAATGTCCTGGTACTTGGTAGAGTTCATGATGCCATTGACCTTAACAAGGGCCCCAGGACCAGTGGAAGCAAAACAGCCCCATAACATCAAAGATCCACCAGCATATTTTACAGTAGGTATGAGGTTCTTTTCTGCATACGCATCCTTTCAACACCAAACCCACTGCTGGTGTGCGTGGCCAAAGGGCTCTATTTTCAACTCATCTGACAATAGCACCCTGTTCCAATCCAAGTGCCAGTGCCATTTAGCAAACTCCAGGCGCTTACATTTGTTGGTTACTCTCAATAAAGGCTTTTTTCTGGCAACCCTTCCAAATAGGCTATTGGCATGAGGGTGGCATCTAATTGTAGATTTGGAGACTTGGTGACCCCAAGATTCAGCCAAATTCTGTAATTCTCCAACTGTGGCCCTTAGATTCTTCTTTGCCTCCCGAACCATCTTCCTCACTGTGCGTGGGGGCAAGATGCAATTCTGTCCTCTACCAGGCAGATTTACCACTGTTCCACTGGTTTTGCACTTCTTAGTTATTGCCCTATTAGTGATATGTGGTATATTTAGGTTTTTAGCTGTTTTTTTGTACCCATTGCCTGATTTATGAAGGTCAACAACCATTTGTCTCTTTTCATTTGTGAGTTCTTTACTTTTCCCCATGGTGATGGATGACAAATGGATTTTACATGCGTGTTCCCTCATTTTTATACCTCAGTGAAACAGGAAGCCATGGAAGGCCACAATATAGTTCCTTAAGGCTGAGATGTACTTAAAAAAAGTAGATTTTTGAATTTTGATTGAATTTTGTTTGATTTTATTTCTAAGAATCTTTAGGTGTGCCAATAAGTTTGACACCTATCTTTTTGAGAAAAAAAAATATTACTTATTAAAAATAAACTTTTTCTCTGAGCAATTGTATTAGTATAAAAGAATATAGTTTTTCCATATTTTTGAGCTTAAAATATAGCTCATTACCTGTGTTTATTTTATACAGACTTTTTGTCTCATCTTTGGAGGTGGAGATGCCTGATATATATATATATATATATATATATATATATATATATATATATATATATATATATATATATATATATATATATATATATATATATATATATATATATATATATATATATATATATATATATATATATATATATATATATATATATATATATATATTCATTCATAATATTTATATATATATAAGTTATATATATCCATTTCAATGCGCAATTGGATCAGCACCAGCGGTCGCGGACAGCTCCCAGGCCCAATCAATGCTCTTTCACACAGCGGTGTTACTGTAAATAATTGCTTATTCTTGGATCGTAGACGTAGCTTTGCTGTAATATATGAGCCTTGCTGTAATAGTGAGCACGGTAAAGCATAGGTAAGCATCATATCTCAAAGAGGTATGGTAAAGCATATTCAACCACGTGACAAAGCATAGTTAAATGCATAGCCCACAGGAAAAACTTGACAAAATGCTAGATTACCGTGGCTTTACTGTAGTAAGCTTTTATATCCCTGTTGCATACTCATAAACACAGGTTCGTATCACAGCAATTAAAAAACAATGGAAAATACAGCAACTCAACAATGTAACCTAACCCTTATTGGCTTGTGAATGGTGTTGTTTCTCGGTGTCTCCGTTGTTTTGGGCTA
Source organism: Polyodon spathula (assembly GCF_017654505.1). Classification (NCBI taxonomy): domain Eukaryota; kingdom Metazoa; phylum Chordata; class Actinopteri; order Acipenseriformes; family Polyodontidae; genus Polyodon; species Polyodon spathula. The sequence continues at coordinate 21,298,443 of NC_054557.1, read as the reverse complement.
GTGTATCAACGATTCTAATTGCATTCTTCAGTACACTAGTTACGTATTTAATTAGGAAAAGCCCCAAATCTCAGATCAATTTACTATAGTTGTGTCTATTTTGAACTTAATGAGTTAGAAAGACGCCAGCCTGCTATTCCCAGTGGAAATTAATTCTCTAATCAATTTGCTGGTTGACACTAAGACGGGAGAAATATTATTTTAACAGTTGCCTTACCCCTTTCTGTAGTGGAGGTGTTCATTAAAACATAACCGCATTGGCCAGTTGTTTTAAACACCATGTCAAACACTCCAACCATCTAACAGAGGCTGAGGAATACAAAACGACATCTGTCGTCTGATTTACTCCACTAATCACTGCGCTCGCTGGCTAAACATCTTAGAATCCTCGAATAGGTTAAAAGAAAAAAAAAAATACTATACAGTCTATTTCCCTGTACATCTACAGCACAATTTAATATTTTTAAAACTTAAGAAAGCTTTTTTCAGTATATTTAACTTGAATAAAACCTTTCGATTTACTACTGGTAAAAGGTCAGCGACAACCGCATTGACTTTGTCATCGTGCCCGTGTTAACTCTAATTATATTTTGACCGAGACTTATTACGGGCATACATAAGTGCATGTGATATTAACCGGAATGACATTAAGCGGATTTGACCTTATCCTTTTACCCCTTCAAATATTTTATCTGAAACGTCTAACTATAGATTCCCACTATTTAAATATTCACATTATGGACTTTAGCACATGAAATATTCATGTTTTTTTTTAAGGATTTATGAGAAAGGTATTTATGTGAATGGCGGTGCATTCATCATGGCCCGTATTTAACGCGTAGGTAATTAAAGGCTCGCTTGCGGTGCTGCAGCAGGAATATTTCATTATCCGGGTCCAAATTCTGACATAACACCCCCCTTTTAATTTAAAGGAGCAACGCTCCAACTAGTTTATATATGTATTCAGTGAAACCTGACTTTAACACAAAGTATGATCTTAATGGGGTGGTCTTAATATGGTCTTAATGGGGTGGTCTTAAATATGGTCTTAATGGGGTGGTCTTAAATATGGTCTTAATTCTGTTGGTTTGAGAATCGCCTACTTTTAGAATAACATACCACAGAATTGGAACTTGCACCCAGTTTTCAGTTTTGGAACATGCATTTTATATCATAATGCAGCCAAGTTTTCAGAGGGTTTAAAAAAAAAAAAAAGGTGTATTATCTTACCGCACGCTGGTCTCATAGAGAGGTCATTTAACACGTCCTTGCTTCGTTTGGGACTGCAGATGGTGGCCTGAATACGGAATGCGAAGGTGGCCTTTTTATTGAAGGTGACTTTACACTGCTGTCGAGTAATTTCGTGCTGGCTTTCACGGCTGTACAAACCTCTGACAATGTGATGGTTTTCATTATTACCTCGCTAGGCAGCGCATCATCACGGTCTGCACGGGGAGGGCATGGTTCTGCCATCATTCCATCTCGTTTTCTGTTCTTCGGTATGACAGCAGCGGGTCTTCGGTGTTTTGAGCTGTCACAATACTCGGCTGGTGTTTTACGAATAACAAGAATATGTGTTTTGATATTGTGAAATACACTGTAGACACATCCCTCATAAAATGGTCCCATAGGAATTCGGCACAACATATTGTTAAGAGCAATTGTAAACCATTGTGAATGCATATACTATAGGGACAGTACGGGAAAAACGCAGGTAATTTACTGTGATACACTTTTATAAGGGAAAAGATACAGGGGAATAATGATCAATTCTACTATCACCGCTACTGACTACGAACTTAAGAAGCGAACGGCTTTGTGTGTGATGGTCCATGCCAGGTCAATAGACCACATTTTTAGAAGTGCATTAATATGTATCCATACCACCACATTCTAAGGAAGTAATTTAATTTGTCTTTATCTGTCTGGTAGAGCCTCTCCAGCTGTAATACATAAAACATTAGATGTTTCCGTTCTGTGAAAATTGGACAATTCAGTATTTAACGATTCACTTTTCTAGTATCAAAGAACAATGGCTTAAGACAATATTAAAAAGAAACTACAAAACGATGCCGCAAAAGCTATAAATAGTATTACAGTATTTCATGTTAGATTTCAAAATGTCACATTTTCAGTGTTTGTCCGTGTTTGTTTTTATTATTAAGTAACTGGAAAACTACAAAGCGGTATGTAATTCAATATGTTAACGAAACGTTATTCACAGGTTTCATTCGACGTTATGTTGCGGAATGAGTTCATTCTATTAGGGTGATGCAAAACTTTTGGCCATAGCGGTAGACTAAAAACAGACCTGAACTACATTTCTAAACAGACTGACGAGCAGGTGCTGCGTGTCAGGGGGTCGGGATGGATTTCACGGTCACGGAGAGAAGCGCTAACTGAAGTGACGGGTCACTATTGCTTACGTGTCACGCAAGACCTGTGCCCGATAGCGAAACGACTTTGAGAATATGATTGTTGATAGGCTTAAAGGAATGGAAGGGGGCTAACATCACTTTGGTTAGAATCACACTCCGGATAATATCAATCAGTATTTTATATTGAAAACGTGTGTATATATATATATATATATATATATATATATTATATATATATATATATATATATATATATATATATATATATATATATATATAAACCTTTGCACTTATTAGAATTGCTGATTAAAAATCGTCTGTTAGAAGACAGTCTCTCTCTATCTCTCTCTCGAGAGAGAGAGAGAGAGAGAGAGAGAGAGAGAGAAATCGTGCTTCTGAGCAACGAGCAGAGAAAATAGAAAACCCCCTTTCACTCCCTCCTCCCTCGCCCCCTTTCTTCTCATCTCTCTCTCTCTCTCTCTCTCTCTCTCTCTCTCTCTCTCTCTCTGTTTGGCATACACTGCAGCAGAAAAATAGGATGAAGAGAGCGATCCATTTTAAACTCGCTTATTAAACCCAGCTCTCTCCCTCTCTTTCTCATTCACTCTCCCACACTCTATCTCTGCCTCCCCTGGCGTCTGTCGCTAGACTATGCTGAAATGATTGGAGCGACATTACTGCTAGAATTATTACTTGTTTTGTGAATCTTAGAGAATAATGAAATGATATATATATATTAATAGAATATACTTGTTTTACCCCCCCCAGTCTATATAATATAATATATATTTATATATATATATATATATATTGGGGACATATTGGCGCGGGCGGTAGAAGTTGTTTTTATTGCTGGCTTTGTTTTTTTAAATATAGACCATCGATTCGTCCATTAATTTATTAAATACATTACTGATTATTTATTTTGGTTACAGTTTTCTTTATTTTGGAGAGGACTACTCGGATTCTGAAATAGTACATTTACCATACATTATTTTCAAAGCCTGCAAATATTACCGGGAGCTCAAAGTGGAATACAGTATATTACTTGCCGCAATTAATATCACTCAGAAATACAGCACTTCGTTAATCGATTACATTAGTATCTGTCGATTGTTCAAGTTGATCTTCCTCTGGGAGTGATAAATAGACAAACTGATTACCCGACAGAGAGACAGATAGATACCTAACCGTAGTCGAAATGGCATTTTTAATTGGCCAATTGTGAATTTGATATACAAAGGCACTCAAAGTAGAGGTATGTAGCTCTACGAGAGCCAATAAGCGAAGAAAAAAGACAAAAAAAAAACAAAAAAAAAAAAAAGACAGATGCGAATTGCTTACAGACCTAAACATAACATGTATATAGGTCATTAACAGGTCATTGACTACAAGGATACAAAATCCGACACAAAGCTAGAACTAGAAAAACGAAACGCAGGCACCGGGGACAACACTGCTGTAAAGCTTACAATCTCGGGTCTCCCCGGCACTCTGCGGGTAGAATGCCGGCGTGTGTGGGTGGGTTAGCCGGTCCGCGGCGCGCCTCTTTCGGCTTGCTCCTCGCTTTCGCCTTGCTAATGGCGCTCTCCTCGCTCCCCGCTCCGGCTCTAGGTAAGAAGACCCTCTATATCGGAGCCCTGTTCCCCATGAGCGGGGGTTGGCCTGGCGGACAAGCCTGCCTGCCTTCGGCCGAGATGGCGCTGGAACACGTCAATCGGAGAGCAGATATCTTACCGGACTACGAGCTCAAACTCATCCACCACGACAGCAAAGTAAGGCGGTGATGTTTCCTCTTTACCTGCTTTTTGATAAATGACCGGTAAATGTACTTTCTCATGTTAAATAACAGCACTTTACTATGGTGTCCGTATATATATATATATATATATATATATATATATATATATATATATATATATATATATATATATATATATATGGCACCACAGAAAAGTTGTACGTGTGTGTCATACTGTGCATTTTCCAATGCCTTTCTATTTAGATAGACAGTGTAAGGTAATTGCAGTGCCCCTAACTTCATGAGTTACTTCAGAAAGCGTTGAAGCACCCCTGCAGGTTTAGGGGCTTATTTCTGGCCAGTTGACCGCCCTCAGACCCCTCGCTTACTAAACATAAATATATTTACAGTAGTCGTCCCCTCTTCAAATGTAGAATGTTTTTAATGAGCAAGCCGTCTCACAAGAGCAATGCTGGGTCAAATGTTGGGGTTGTTTTTGCTTGTTTACCGCACGCCGACCCTGTTTACTGAATATCTTCCTCCGAATAATCGTCTATTCAAAATTAGGCAAACATTTTTAATAGACTGGAACTGACGTGAAACTGAACGCGTTTGCATAACCTAGAATGTTAAGATTGAGACTTATTCATTTTTTGTCAGTTTTTCGTCAACATAAAATTATTCAGCACGTTTCATCGACTTTATGCAGATAAATTCGTTAATTTTATAGGGTGATGTAAAACTTTTGGCCATAGCTGTGCATTTGAAGAACAGTAAGTACTTTAAAGACTGGGACAGTGAAAATGTAAACAAGCAGGCCAACAGAGCTTACTTTACACTTAACACAGCTAACAAAGAAATAGGAAAGCCTTCAACGGAAGGTAATGCCATCTTTAATTCATCGAGCAGTTTTTTTTTTTTTTTTTAACAGACTCTTTTTGGTATAAACCGCTAATAAGTGCTTTAAAACATACTTAAAAATTAACAATAATACGCCTTAGGCTGTCTGTCTATGATGTTTAACACCGTAGTCTCCGTATGCCATCCCTCTGTATTAATATTTAAATTCAGTCTCACAAGCCAGAATTTTTCATATTTATATCCACATTTTTCATTATGTATTGCCAGTCTGGAAATGTGTACACGAGACGGAATCTGCTTACATAATTCAGCTTTTCGTAATGACGTAATTGACTGGGTGAAATTCTATATTTTCTTTTTAATCAACAGTACAATAAACGTCCTTCTATCTTGACATATTGAATGTCCTTCTAACTTTAATACATAACATTCTAACATAACATAAATAGACCAGTCTATGCAAAAACAAATCAATAACCGCTACACCAAAGCCACTAAAACCGTCACATTATTGCATTTCTGCTGCATAATGCGAGCACTAACTATGATATGTTTTACACCACGTTGCCAGACTGATATATCTGTGGATTTTTTGGGGTTTATTTATTTATTTATTTATTTTGCAATAGATCTACAGCACCGCTTGTGTTTGTTTGATCAGCGGCACACGCACCTGTACAAGTCTGGTCATATCTGGGCTGCATGTATCATAAATCAACATCTGTTTCAGCAAACTGCTATATATAGAGGATGGCAAACGCTTCTACTACTACTACTACTACTACTACTACTAATAATAATAATAATAATAATAATAATAATAATAATAATAATAATAATAATAATAATAATAATATGTAAAGCGTGTTTTAAGTATAGCTTTCCTTTCTACGAGGGGGCGTTTGCATCTTACAAAAGTTTACCATGGGAAATACAACGTGTACATTTATTACACTTTACTATACTGTCTTCAGCTTGTGTAAAGGGTATACTCCCATATTGGCCTTTTGCCTGAATAGGGAGTTGTGCTTTAGCAGGGTATTGATTCAGTGGCTAGTGCATAAATGAGGTTAGCCAGTGAGGTTTCGGTGGTGTTCATAACTATTAACTTGATGTGGTTTTAGAATCTCAATCAATTACATTTAGAATAGAACATAATAGAGCAAACTAAATGATTCCAGCATATCCTCTATGGCTTGGTTTACATGCAAGAATAATCTATAAAAAAAATAATAGGCAAAGCATTTTACACCAAAACCCGTGCAACACTGAAATCTTAGAGAAAGTTTTTTCAGAAGTTTGTGGGTATAGTTAGTAAGCATGGCAAATAATGACAGCAGAAAAATAAAACAAAAAACAATAACATTTATGATAGGATATACGTCTGCACTACTAGCTACCCAGCAGGACAGGCTAGCTAACCAAAATTGCAAACTTTATTTTTTATAAGTAGGTAAGTAGGTTCAGTTTTTTAGATCACACAGGAGGCTTCATCTAGAATAGGAAACAGCGAGGGGTTAGGTATTTATTGACTGTTCACCCCCACCCCCCACACTCCCCTCCACCCCCTCCACACAATCAGATCCCCATAGATTTTTTGCCCTGAATAGATATTCGTCCTCTTTTTTAATTCATGAGAAAGATTTAGCCTCAAATTACATTTTTACAATTTTTAATTTCCTAAGGTATTAGTTAAAGATTGAAGAGACAGAAACACACAACATATTGATATATGAAGGTAATTAATGATGAATGACATAAAAAAAAAAACCAGCTCTTGGCTTTAAATAAATCTGAAACAAATCCATTCACAATACAAAGACAGGAATACTCATACACTTCAGAGCTTTGATAAAAACTGTGTGAGACTGCACTCTAACGCCTAGTTTATATGCATCACTTTAAATATCAAATTGCAAATACAATTTAAATGATACACGTCTCAAACAATGAGACCTCTCCCTTATTCCAAGTACAGTATGGAATGGACAGTTAATTAGGTTGCATAAACATACAGCAGTGTTATGATTTGCAGAGGCTTAACTTTAACTTTAAGAAGTCTCTTACTGCTTTACTTCCTAGGTCAACCCTGCAGTGTCTCGTGGGTCATGTTACTGGCTGAAAGCATGTCATTCAGTAGGGGAAGCAGCTGATTGGTTATTGACAGGAAAGATACCGTTGAGGGGGGTGAGGAAAATTTCCGCTTCCAGGACATTTCTTTGATGCGGCGCAGTAGCAGATATTTCAAAATTAAATTCCATGTTTGCTAACACATGTGTTTTTTTCAAAACTGTACCTTTGAGGCCTATGTAATATACAGTGCCTATAGAAAGTCTACACCCCCTTTCAAAATGTTCAACTTTTGTTGCCTTATAGCCTGGAATTAAAATGCATTAAAATAGGTTTTGTTTTTCATTTATCTACACACCCTACCCCACAACTTCCAAGTGAAAAAAATATTCTAGAAATTTGTAGAAAATTAATTACAAATAAAAACTGAAATAGCTTGGTTGGATAAGTGTCCACCCTCCTTATAATAGCAATTCTAAATTAGCTCAGATGTAACCAATCGCCTTCAGAATCACACACCAAGTTAAGTGGCCTCCACCTTTGTTAAATTGTAGTGATTCATTTGATTTCAGGATAGATTCAGCAGTTCCTGTAGGTTCCCTCTGCTGGGTAGTGCATTTCAAAGCAAAGACTCAACCATGAGCACCAAGGTGCTTTCAAAAGAACAATCCTGTGGAGCAGGGTCAAGACGATTATTAAGAAGTAGAAGGTGTATGGCACCACCAAGACCCTGCCTAGATCAGGCCGTCCCTCCAAACTGGATGACTGAGCAAGAAGGAGACTGATCAGAGAGGCTACCAAGAGGCCAATGGCAATTTTGCAAGACCTACAGGCTTTTATGACCAAGACTGGTCAAAGTGTGCATGTGACAACAATATCCCAAGCACTCCACAAATCTGGCCTGTATGGTAGGGTAGCAAGAAGGAAGCCAGTACTCAAGAAAGCTCACCTTGAATCCTGTTTGAAGTATGTAAAAAAACACGGAGGAGATTCTGTAGTCATGTGGCAAAATGTTTTGTGGTCTGACGAAACTTAAATGGAACTTTTTGGCCTAAATGCAAAGCGTTATGTTTGGCGCAAACCCAACACAACGCATCACCCAAAGAACACCATCCCTACTGTGAAGCATGGTGCTGACAGTATCATGTTATGGGGATGTTTCCCATCGGCAGGGACTGGGGCACTTGACAGGATAGAAGGGAAAAAATGAATGGAGCAAAGTACAGAGAAGTCCTTGAGGAAAACCTGTTGCCCTCTGCAAGAAAGCTGAAGCTGGGACGGAAGTTCACCTTTCAGCATGACAACAACCCAAAGCACACAGCCAAAGCTACACTGGAGTGGCTAAGGAACAAAAAGGCAAATGCCCTTGAGTGGCCCAGTCAGAGCCCTGACCTAAATCCAATCGAAAATTTGTGGCATGACTTGAAGATTGCTGTCCATCAACACTCCCCAAGGAAATTGACAGAGCTTGAACAGTTTTGTAAAGAATAATGGTCAAATATTGCCAAATCTAGGTGTGCAAAGTTGGTAGAGACCTATCCCAACAGACTCACAGCTGTAATTGCTGCCAAAGGTGCTTCCACCAAGTATTAACTCAGGGGAGTGGAGACTTATCCAATTATGATCTTTCAGTTTTGTATTTTTAATATATAATTTTTTTCTCAATCAAAACTTTTTCCCCATAACAGTGTGGAGTATGGTGTGTAGATAAGTGGAAAAAATCCTGATTTAAATGCATGAAACTCTGAGGCACTGACACAACAAAATGTGAAAAAGTTCAAGGGGGTGCAGACTTTCCAGAGGCACTGTATGTAATAATATATTGTAAGCCCTGTTACAATGTGATTGCACATTCGGGCTATGCATCCAATAACTTCATAATGATGTTTAATATATTATAATATATTCTTGGACCACTATTCCTAAGAGCGATATCAACCTTTTTAATCACACTAGTTTCCAAAGCTACAACCTGTGTGTTACCTCCTGTCATTTAAGATTTATTTAAATTAATTTACTGCTTGTAACAGACCTGTATATTATTATATTAAAGTTGTGCAAATAAGGTCAATTCTGTTTACTCATCCCCACATAGCTCAGTTTTGTTACAGTGTACTGTAGCTAACCATATAGCTCCATACATCTCCTCTGTTTTGAAGTGAAGTTTATTTTTATTTTAAAACTGGTCCTACACAAAGTCAAAGAAATCTCTGTTTGCGAGCCACGCTTTCAGTTATTGTCGCACTTCCTTGGCCATGTCACCTAGAGGGTGTCCCCGCCCTTTAGCGGCTTCTTTCCTGCCATTAACCAACCAGCTTCTTCCTCTGTTGACTGACACGCTTTCAGCCAATGACCATGAAGACACTGCTGAAGCAAAATGACCTAAGAAGCATAGGAGTAGCTTGAGGGTTGAAAATGAGAGATTTATTTTATCCTAATGGTTGCCAGGTCTCTTTTTAAAGTGAAAATACCTCATTGAGGGTTGAAAATGAGAGATTTATTTCTATAACATCTGTGCTATAGTTTCTGCCCTTTCTGCAACTGCAAAAAAAAATCTATATTCTAAATTATAGTTCAAGAGGGGGCAGAAATTATAGTCTAGATGTTATAGCAAAGATGTATTTTCATTTAAAAACAGATCTGGTAATACATTCATTTAAATGACCTAAGAAGCATAGGAGTAGCTTGAGGGTTGAAAATGAGAGATTTATTTTATCCTAATGGTTGCCAGGTCTCTTTTTAAAGTGAAAATACCTCATTGCTATAACATCTGTGCTATAGTTTCTGCCCTTTCTGCAACTGCAAAAAAAAATCTATATTCTAAATTATAGTTCAAGAGGGGACAGAAATTATAGTCTAGATGTTATAGCAAAGATGTATTTTCATTTAAAAACAGATCTGGTAATACATGCATTTAAATACATGTCTTATTTCCACGTTTGTCTTATTTAACTGTTTATTTCCAATAAACAGTTAAAGGGGTGGTTTGAAAATTGACCACCAGGGGCATGTAACTCAATTTCTGCTCCACTGTAACTTTAACAATTGTGAATTAGTACAATCTCTATACAAAATCACACATTTCGAGGGGGACAGGAATTTAGGTGCACTCCCTTTGTGGTCCATATCTCATTTAAAGGTATGGTACTCTGTTACTTTTTACAAAGCAGTATGGAGCTCATCCCTACTGACAGACGAGTGTAGAGAAGTGCATTCTTCAGACCCGGGGTTTTGTAAAGTATTTTTGAAAGTATTTTTCTCGCGTGATATACTAATCAAGATCCAAGTTTGCTTCCATCTGCAAACGTTTGGTATTTTGAGAATATGAACATTTTGTTATGTATTGTAAATGACAGGCAATATGTTGTAAAGAAGTGTGATGAGCATGTCTACCAAGTGGACCAGCAACGGCAGTGAGAGAGTTGGATAGCTCTAAGTGGCGAATAATTGAGAATAAACAGGAGTTTGAATTATGTGCTCAGTGAACTATGTGTAGAAGGTGAAAATGTCACAAGTGATGCAAGATAAGTTTAAAGACAGGGTTTCACCAGATGTATTATATTTGACTATATAGACGATTCCAGCAGCTCCATATACCACCACCTCCCAGCAGAAAACAGTTAACTTGGCCATTACAATAAATCTGCTGTTTGATGCTAGTCACTAATAACTAAATGTAACATTCGATAGAGCCAGTTGACGCTTAATTGTACTTTATTGATAACCACTGATAATGACAATAACAGAAGTAATATATTGTAATTATAAGAAACTGAACCAAAAATGTCCACAAAAATATCTGATCTTTTTTCTTTCTTTTTAAACATAAAAAAAATCTTTAAAAAAAATAAAAACGAGTGAACTGAAGATGCTATAAACAGATAAACAGTTTCAGAACACGCCACCTGGTTGAATCAGTATGCAGAGTTGAGAGTTGCTAGTTAAATGTTCTAGCAGGCCAATGCAGAAATAAGTCTAGTCTAGTGTTTGAATTTTGGTATCCCTGACAACAGTTGCCATGCCAACCTGGGCTCAATTCTTTTTTTTTTTTTTTTCAATACGGCTCTGCAGATCTCCAAGCACCAATAGCAAAGCTCATCTCCAAAATCGACGCTGCTTAATAAAGCCATAAGCTATGATTAAAACCTGATCATAATCAGAATCATAATGATACTCATTGATTATAAATCGGTGCATGGTTCCCCTATGGTAAAAGACTGCTTCATATAATAATCAAAGTAATGTTAATTGTTTAATTGTTTAATTGCAAAAATGGTTACCCTAAAACAGTTTAATTAAGTAATTCCACGCTGGTAAGGGATCTTATCTGTGATCTCAAAGTCTCAGTATTTTTGATCCAGTGTCACTGCTCTAATTGCATTATTTAATAGTTGCAGTGTTTAATTAAGAACATTTCCAAATCTCAGATCAATTTACATCATTTCTGTTCATTGTTTTTTAGCTTAATGAGATAGAGTGATGTTAATCTGTTATTCCCAATAGAAATATATTCTCAATTCAATTAGCTGTGTTGCTTATCCCCAATACAGCACTCTGATAGTTCTCTGGACTGGACTTCATTGAATTTTCTCTGGCTCAATTCTCCTGCCCTCTATCCTCCTCTTTCCTGCCGCCTTCACTTTTTCTAACCCTCTCTCCTCACTCTCTTTAGCCCTCTTCCCCCTTTCCTACTCCCTATTTCCCCCTTCCATTCTCTATCTCCCTCCCTCCCCTCTTTTCCTCAAAGGCCACTCTCTCTACCCTCTCCCCTTCTCCCTTCTCTACTCTTTCTCTCATCCCTTTCTCCCTGTCCCCTCCCCCATTCTTCCTCTTTTTTCTTTCTAACTCCCCTTTCCATTCTCTTCCCTTCCTTTCTTTTTTCTCCCCCTCACCCCTCAGTCTCTCTTGCCCTCTTTGTCTACCCCATATTATTTCTCTCCATTGTTACTCTCCCTTTACTGTCTTGCCCCTCCTCTCTTTCCCCCTCTCCTTCCCCCTTTCTCTCCCATTCCTGTCACCCTTTCATATCCACCCCTTTCCCCCCTCCCCTCACTCTTTTTTTCCTTTCTTCCTCCTCACCCTCTTACCCTTTTGCCTCCCGCTGCCCTCCCCCTTTCATACATTACCCTTTCTTCATCTCCCTTCTCGCTATCTCCCTCCCCCTCTTTTGCTTTCCTTCTCCTCCCTCTCTCTGGCCTTCCTCCCCCTCCCTGTCGTTCAGTAAAAGCGTGGTGTTGTTTTCACAATACAAATGTGATCAATAAAGGCAATTATGTCCCTATGATTGTGTCGGAGAGCGTCTAGCATTCATTATGGGCCTGTCTGGATCACTGATGAACAGAAGACAAGAAAACAAACAGGATTTACTGTGGAGAAATTAAGCATCCCTAATCCTTAAAGGACAAGTTCATCCTGCATTCTCCTCATATTTCATTTCTTTCCTTTTTAAAACCTAGACTTTTTTTTCACTGCAAAAAACTGCTTACTGCAGTCTAAAAATAGGTCATTTAAGATATTTCATGATTAAACATAATATTTATTAATGCAGAAAAAAATAGCACACATTCAAAATTGACAACACATGTTGCTAAATATTTAAATACTAAATTGACTGCCAGGTTCCTAAATGCACCGTAGCAGGTAATGCATCAATCAAGCAAGCGTTTGCTGTACTTATTTTTAAGTGATATTTACACTGTTCATTCAGAAATCGAAATTGTCATGGGGAACTACAGATTACACGGTGATGGGTAAATTTCACCGAAATCTTGAAATCTGTGATAACTGTGAAAAAAATAGAGCCTTATCTGTAATGTGTGTTTTCTTTTATTATCTGCGGATGTTTTAGCTTCGATCATTATATGCCATGCTTATCAACCTACTCAGAGTAAGACTGTTAGTTGTTTCGTAACAGGATACAGCTGCAGTGTTAACATTGCCTTTTGAGATATCTGCATATTCCAAATGAGAAAATGCACGCAAACAGATCTTCAATTGAAGAAAAAGGGGGCCAGTAATGATATTACCATTGCTAGTGATGATTTCGTTTAGGACTGTCAATGTATATGTGTGTATGTACAGCTATGACCAAACGTCTCACATCCCCACGTAGAATGAACTCATTTTCAAGTGTAACGAAACCTGCTGAATAATCTTATTTTAACCTATTGAATTACACACCGCGTTGTGTTCATGAAAAAGTGACACAAATTTTAAGTGAAATACTGTACTACTATTATGGCTTCTGGTTGTCTTTTGCAATATCATTTAGTAGTTTCTTTGATTACATAATTAAATAAAAGATCTAAATTATATTCATGTGTGTGTGTGTGTGTGTGTGTGTGTGTGTGTGTGTGTGTGTGTATGTATTATATATATATATATATATATATATATATATATATATATATATATATATATATATATATATGTTATTATTTTTTTTATATAATGTCTCAATCCTAGTATGCTAGGTGATGCAACACATTTGGCCATAGCTGTACAGCCCACTTGCATGTGTTACTTGGTATTATAAACTATTGAGATTATGAAAATCTGAGCATATAAGTGTGTCTGGCTTGCTGTGCGTCCGTATGGCGAGCATTTTTAGATATATCTAGAGAACTGCTTAGCCACTTGGTTAGGACATTCCTTAACAGTACTGAGAGGGTCTGAGTCTAGGGCTGCATGGAGCAACCTGTCAGTACACTGCTAGGTATCAGTCATGTTTAATTGCTGGATCTAAACCCTACCCAGACACACTTAGCAATTACATTTAATGTAACTGTATTCCGTTCACTCAAGAGCCATCAATCTGTGTGCTGTTTAACAAAACCTCTTTCCCCAAATTGCTCCCACTCATGCACTTACACTAATGAGTAATTTGACTTATAACATACAGCTAAGCCAAAATGTACAGGGACATAAAAATAGGAGTGCCTGTCAGTCAAAGACCCGATTGTATTTGGCATCGCCCCGGTGTGGGGCTTTTTCTCCAGGTATGCCTTAGGCCCCTTGATTCATAGTTAACTTAAGCATCAGTGCAGATCAAATCCAACCAACATTGCTTAACCCTGGTGGCTACTTTCAGGATAGCAATGCATCCATCCACCGTGCCAGCATTGAGAATGGTTTGAGGAGCAGGACAGAGACTTCAGGCATCTTCCATGGCCGCTGTGATCTCATTCGACATCCCGAACCTTACCGATTTGTGCAATTTAAACATTTTAAAGATTGAAATCCCCCGAGAGTGGTCCCCGAGAAGCTCACCGGGTAAAAGCACAGCCCTGTGGTGTATATGGTGAGTCATACAGTCAGGGGAGTGCAGGGTTGTCGTCGGTCTTCGCTCGGGATTCCAGAGGGAGAGTTGGATTGGCTCTGGCTCTCCTGCGGGTCAAGGAGGAAAAACCATCAGGACACCAGCACCTTGTGCAGTCTATACCACATCAAGGCTGTTATCCGGGCAAACAGTGACCCTGTATTAGTTACATGTCTGAATAAAGTAGCCAGACAGTGACTACCCAGATCCAATAATAAGACATTCTTTTATTGACAGTATTATAATCTGGGGGTATGTTTGCAAGTCAATGGCTCTTCTTTTTTGCGTTCCCAATAGATTACTGTTACTTTCTTCCCCTGTACAAATTGCAAGCATTTTGAGCGTTCCTCTTTCCAATAGAAGTATATATTGGAGGCAATCATACATACACATGTCACACTTAGCATTCTTCCATCTGGTGGACCGCTTTTCCAATTGTCATGAAACTAGGTATTAACATTATTTAGCTTCAGTTATTAAGAATAATCTATTCTGGGTATATGTGGAGGTGTCTGTCTATTTAGCCATTCATCTATCTGCTGTCAGTTTTGCATGGTTCTGGAGAATCGCTTATCAAATTGTGATGAAACGTTTCATTGCTAATTCTTATTCTGTGCATATTGTTGATGTACGTGTAGCAAATTTCCCATCGTACTGATGGCTCTAATTAGGAGTTTGCATGGTTAGGAATGTTACTGGCACACTTGTTCTTAATTGCATTTTGGGTTTTCCTTGACTAATTAGCTGCTATACAATATTTGTTGTTTTTTTGTGCAAAATTTTAAAGGAATGGATTGCTTTTCCTACTTAAGTTGAGCAAATTCCTTAACTGCAGTAGCTACCCACGCTGTTGATCAATCTGTTTATCAGATAAACAACAGCATTATTTAGTTAATTGTTAATTAATGACCTCCCGACTCCCTTAATGAGGTGTGTTTTTTTTTTTTTTTTTTTTTTAAATCTCCTAATTAAAAAATAAGTTTCAAGGATGTGATGAGAAACTTAGAGAATTGGAAACCAAATAGCATGAAGGATGCGTGGGTGAGAAGATGATTTAATTTAGTACACCCTGTTCATTCTGGAATTAATCTCCTGGAAAGTTAATTGAACTACCTACGCTATGGCCAGACGTTTTGCATCACCCTAGTGAATGAACTGATTTTGCCTCATAAAGTCCAATGAAACCTGCTGAATTATGTTACGCTAACATATTGAATTACTTACTGCTTTGTGGTTTTCCATATACTTAACGAAAAAATCTGACTTTTTTGAAATCTAACATGAAACACTCCTATTACGGCTTCCGGTAGACTTTTGTGATATCATTTTGTAATTTCTTTGACTTCCATGATGTTAAATCAAAGATCTAAATAATGTTCAGATTATTATTATTATTATTATTATTATTATTATTATTATTATTATTATTATTATTATTATTATTCAGTCCTAGAATTCTAGGTGATGCAAAACATTCGACCATAGCTGTATTACTGTTCTTTATTTTTAACAAAAATTAACATGTAACTTTATGCCAGTTAGTCCAAGAATAGTGCTAATTGGAGCCTGTGACTTTCTTTTAAAACTGAGCGTTATAGCATTCTGACAAGCGACATCCTGGTTGGACGGAGGCCAACTCTATTGACAGTGGTGTGGCGGGTGTTCAAATCCCAGATTTAAACAGCAGTCTTGACAGTTTCTGAAACCAGCAGTTTTATGTCGTTGTCAGATAAATCTGTTTGAGTAACTTCCTTTGCTCAGCGTCGATTTACATTATGATGTCGGAGAGCAATAATGTCACGTCAAATTCAATCAAGTGATTGATCCACTGAATTAATGCTTTCAGCTGTGGAGTGTCCTGTTCGACATTGACACAGTCAGGATAGGGGGCTGCTTGCAAACAGAATCAGAGTGCAAACCAACGCTCCAAAATCAACTGACTAGCACTAGAAACATTTGGAAGGCTTGCTCTCTTTTAAAGAAGGGCTAATCCATGCTTAGATATTATTACATTGCTGCACCGTAAAAGAACGCTAAAGCTAAAATCAATCGTATGTCCTGCTTTACAATTTTGCATATATCTACAGCTGTGGACAAACGTTTTGCATCACCTAGAATTCAAATTTTAAAAAATTAATTAAAAATAAATAAATAAATAAATAAATATTTGAACATAATTTTAAAGAAACTACATCATATTGCAAAAGTCTACCGGAAGCCACGATTGTAGTTCAAAATGTCAAATTGTTTTGTTCTGTATATGGAAAGCTAAAACGTGGTATGTGATTCAGTATGTTAACGTAACATTATTCTGCAGGTTTCATTCGACTTTATGATTTGATTAAGTCTGTAGGGTGATGCAAAACCTTTGGCCATAGCTGTAGAGAACTGCCTAGCCACTGTGATGAAACTTGCTCACAGCCTTCTTAAACTCAAGTTATTAAGTGGATCATAATCCCTGGGTGTACGGAGGCTGTCAGTCTAAAAGCCACACTCAATATTTCTAGAGAAATTCTTCTTATCCTCCACAGAGGATGTAATCCTAGAAACAGATACACTGGAGGCAGTCATACATACATATATCTGGAGAAACACATAGCCAGTTGTTATGAAACCTGAGAAAAACTACTTATGAAATTCAGCATGCATTATATTGACAGTATTAGAGTTTTGCATGTGTCTGGAAAATTGCTTTTTAAATTGTGATGAAGTTGGTATTAAGTTTATTAAGATAGTGGGATATCAGATTGTGGGGCTATATGCAGGTGTCTGTCTGTCTGTACATCTGTATGTGACACTAGCACTTTTACATCTCGAGAATACAAACAGCATTTTTCATTAAACTGTTTACTGCCATTTCTTATTCTTTTTATTCTGATACATGTTATGGTCATAAACTTTTTTTTTTTTTATTATCATTAACTATCAACATTATCACGGTCTCCCACTTTTCTGCAAATAATCTTTAGATAGTTTTTTCGATTTAAATGATCTGTTTGAATTTCTCCTACGAGAGGTGATTAGCATAATAATAATAAAAAAAAGATGATGATTATCAAGGCACATTTTATTTTTGCATGAGTACAAGTCATTTATGAATACTGGAATAGCTGTAAATGCATTCCTTGGGATACAATTTGTTTTAAAGGGTAATGTATTCATAAATTCGTCTCTTCCGACACTTAGATCTGGCCAATTAAACTGAAAAGGGCACACTGGTTCTAGAAAGACATTTATTTACTGAACTAAATAATTTGTTGCCAAGACAGTATAGAGAAAGTTCAATTTAGGGCTTAAATGAAGGTGTCTCGGTCTATGTAATGGGACATATCCTCAGCTCTCCTTCAGTACAGAACTGGGTTCTATGATGCTCTTACTCAGATATGATCGTACAGGTAAAACAAGTCCTTCAGTAATCCTCCATTGCTATGGCTAACAAAAGCAGACTGTGGTCACATATGTCCTAAGCCCATATGGTACCATGGAGGCGATATAGACAAAGAAGCTTTTTAATACTGCCAGGATCATCATGGACATCAATATAGCGTTTAATGGCTCTCTTCAGGGATGGCACGTATTATATCAAAACAATAACGTTTAATGTAGAATATCATGTGGGTAACTAATACATGGTAAACATTGAAACATGGTCTGGTCTCATCCTTATATATAACAAAGCAGTCGATTCCATGCTTACCTTCATTCATAAACCTTACAACAAGGGTGCTCTGTTTTCTAGGTTCAGTTCATGGGGACATAGGGCTCTGTTCATAAAGGGTTAACGGCTGTCGAAATGAGAAAACGGGAGCACATGATCGGATTCATCCATAGCCGCCTATTTAACTGCAGTTGCTATTCATAAGCGATCATTCAGATGCGTCGTTAAGCCCCAACGATTTTCCTCTATGGAGGCATGTTTTTAAGAATTGAGAGAGCGGTTAACGTCATCAGCATAAAGTTTTCATCGGTCCTGGAGCGTCAACCTGCTATTCATAAAAGTGAACGACAGCAAAATGCTGTCGATAACTAGGAGTTATTGAACGCTTTCTACAGTCAGGTCATAACTAACGACAGCCTCAACTGACTTTTTTTTTTTTTAAGTTTTTTTTAAAGTTATTTTATTACTACACTTGGTTCTGTTAAACGGTTTGACATACCTGTGATTAACACTGTCTATTTTGAAAAAAAAAAAAAAAAAATCTAGCTTTTTATGAAGGAAAATGTTTAATATAAACATATACTCACACAAGAACATATTCGTTTTGAAACAGCGCTGTCAAGCAGAGAGCAAGTGAGAGACTGAGAATAGACAGTTATTTTATTATTATTATTTCTTTGCAGTGATCCGCGGCTGACAGTGGTCCTTTGTATTTCTTTTACCTGTGTTCACAATAAACAGTTTGGACGAATACTGCCTGTGTGAACCTGTTTATTTTCATGGAATGTTACAATATACAGTATACCAGTGCTGCTGATGCAGTCCATGGGAAATTTGGGCTTGCTTGGTATTGCAAAAACAACTGAGATCAGTGTTCGAAAGGGAGTCTTTTTAATTTTTTTTTGGTCCTGCAGTTAAGAGTGGAAATCTTATGTGTGCATATGAAAATATGTTTACCAGCGCTGCCAAACAAAATGAAAAATACCAAGTATTTATTAAAAAAATGCTTTTTTTTTCTAAATGATGGCATGTCCTAAATTTTTGCCAGACGTGACAGGGGCGTCGGAATCAGGTTTTGCATACAGCCCGTGACTGGCAGCTGCAGACTCGGGTTCTGGTAGTAGTGTCGGTGGATTCCGTATTCTGTATTCTCAGATTGTTTTATGAATAGCAATCTGGACGACTTTTGTTAGTTTTAAATGACATTTGTTTTGTTACTTTTATGAATAGGGCACATAAAATTTTCCAGAAGTTTTCCCTTTTATCTAACAAGGTTAGGATTGCACGCTTTTTCTATTAGAAGATTTGCAATACCAGCAAGGCTATGGCTTTCAGAGTGTTTTGAGTCAGCTTTTTGGTAATTATAATTATTTGAGCAATTATAATTAGTAGTAGCTAATTATTAAAGTGCAGCAGAGCATGTCATTTTCAGTGTAATTCCAGGAGTACAAATATCGTATCTCAGAGGGAGTACATTGTAGTTGTTTTAGTAACATCGGGGGAATATAAATTAACAATGTCAGATATATCAGTGTTCCTAAAACACCAAAGTGCGGTACTGCAAGTATACTATACAAAGAAAATTGTTGAAAACTACTGCAAAAGAAAGCACTGTAGTACAGTATTTGGCAATTTACAAAACAGCATTCCAGAAAGAGTTCTTATCATGCTTTCGGGAAAGTTTGCACACAAACACAAACTGTCTTAATTTTAAAAAAATCTGCAACTGAATCTGTTCTGTCCTCCTTTGCGTTGAATTGACTGTTTTAGACCCATAATAAAACGTGCATTGATCATTAGTACCGTTCAGTTTGTAGCAGCATGTGTAACTGACACCTGCCAGAGGTCCATCGGTTAAGGGAAGATATCATACAGGATTGCATGTGACAGGTTCTCCTGTAGTGAGTTTTCAGAAGCCTCCGTTCTAGACCAGCTTGCCCATAGTTCTGCAGTTGAGTTCTTTATCAGTATTAACCTGATTGTCTCCCCCTCTCTCTCTAAGTGTGACCCGGGGGAAGCCACTAAGCTCCTGTACGAGTTGCTCTATAAAGACCCCATCAAGATTGTGCTGATGCCTGGCTGCAGCTCGGTCTCTACCCTGGTAGCTGAAGCTGCGAGAATGTGGAATCTCATTGTGGTGAGTGCTGCTTATGATCTCACATCTCTGATACCATTTGAGCTAGCGCTATATTTTTCAGAACCCCGCTACTCACTCTTTAATGAGTAGGAGCATAAGAACATAGGAAAACGAACAAGAGGAGGCCAGCAAGAGAAGAAGTGTACATCCATGCTTGACCAACTTTGTCAAGTCGATTCTTAAAGGATCCCAGTGATTCAGCATCAGCAACATGGCTAGCTAACCCATTCCATACCCTCCCCACTCTCAGTCTGAAGATGTGTCTCCTCCCCTCTGTCCTGTTTCTATTTCATTTCCAGTGGTGTCCTCTGGTCCTGATTGCTGTGCTGTGCTTAAAGTATTGGTTCGGGTTTGTCAGCTCCTTTTAGGATTTTAAAGACTCATGCAAGACCCCTGTGATTCTTCTCTGTGTTGCAGGCTGAATAGGTTCATTTTTCTCAGAGACTCTCTTACTCTGTTTCCCCAGGGGTGCTTTGATTTTGTTCACAAAACAAACAAAAAAATTCCTTTCTTTCTAAATCTCATCTTGGCTATCAGTCCCTCGCACTCTTTTCCCTTCGCGCTTTCTTGCACCGGATTATCGAACTGTCAAGAAGCAATTTCAGCGGCGCAATTATAGTAGATCAGGTAGAATTAATCAATTTGAACAAAATCAATGCACAGCACTGCCTCATGTTCAATCCTCTCCCACTCATTATCTCTCCCTTTCTGTGGCTTCTGTTCTGTCTAACTCATGGTCACATGTGCGTGACACCTAACACCCCCCAGCATCCTCTTACAGACAAACCACTTGTCTACAGGAAGATAGAAGGACAAAACATCTCGATAGCAGTGGCGCTGATGCTTATTAGTTTTGCATTATTTGGCAGGAATATAATTAGCAATTAGGTTCCGACCATGGTTTTAAAGAATCCTATTTTTCTGCTGCAGTGTATGCCAAACAGAGAGAGAGAGAGAGAGAGAGAGAGAGAGAGAGAGAGAGAGAGAGAGAGAGAGAGAGAGAGGTGAGAAGAGAAGAGAGGGTGCGAGGGAGGAGGGAGTGAAAGGGGTTTTTCTATTTTCTCTTCGTTGCTCAGAAGCTTGCAGCTAAATAATGTTAATGCCACATTTCATGACAATTGGATAAGCGGTTCTCCCTCTCTCTCTCTCTCTCTCTCTCTCTCTCTCTCTCTCTCTCTCTCGCTCTCTCAACAATATTGGTATTTATATATTTCCATTTCGTAGAAAGCTTCTCAGAATTTTCTGACACAGAAAAGCACAAGTACTTATTGTCCAGTCTGCACCTAACAAATATCTGATGCATTTATGTGAGATTCCCTCTCACTTTCCCTTTCTGTCTGTCTCTCTTCTCCAGCTCCCCATCCCTCTCTAATTAGCAGCACCTCCCCCATGTTGTCTCACTCTCTCTCTCTCTCTCTCTCTC
Organism: Polyodon spathula; assembly: GCF_017654505.1. Taxonomy (NCBI): domain Eukaryota; kingdom Metazoa; phylum Chordata; class Actinopteri; order Acipenseriformes; family Polyodontidae; genus Polyodon; species Polyodon spathula. Next base: position 21,276,857 of record NC_054557.1, on the reverse strand, counting down.
TCTCCCCCTATCTCTTCTCCAGCTCTCGTACGGCTCCAGCTCCCCAGCCCTCTCTAACCGGCAGCGCTTCCCCACGTTCTTCCGCACTCACCCCTCGGCCACGCTGCACAACCCCACTCGAGTGCAGCTCTTCAAGAAGTGGAACTGGAGCAAGATCGCCACCATCCAGCAGACGACAGAAGTCTTCACTTCAGTGAGTGTGTCTCTGTCTACTGTGGAGGCCTCTTATTAGCAGCTCAAGAAACATTATCAGTGGTTCCCCTTTAAAGGAATGCCACCCAAGGGTTAAAAATCCATTGTATTAACTTGTAATAGCACCAGCAACATTATCTTTGTTCCCCCTTTAAAGGGTACATAAGGACCTTTTTATTTTATTGTGTTACATGTTCCCATGTGTTGCTACTGCTTACATAAGCTGTGTGTATTGCTCAATTATTATTTTTTTTTCCATTTAACCACTTTTTTTAAACTTTTAAATTGCATTCCCTGCCTCAAGATAGCTTCCCATGTACCCACATTGAACTCTCAGAACTGCATTTCCCATCATCCTCCTGCTCACATATGTAATTGAGATGGATTTACCAGTGAGCAGAAGGATGATGGGAAATGCAGTTCTGAGAGGTCCATGTGGGTACATGGGAAGCCATCTTGAGGCAGGGAATGCAATTTAAAAGTTTAAAAAGTTTTGTGTGTAAGGTGTGTCTTATTGCAACAGAAGTCATTCTGCATGGTTTGAGCAGCTCAGCTTCGCCTAAACTGCACGGAATAGTTTAAAAAGTTTTGTGTGTAAGGTGTGTCTTATTGCAACAGAAGTCATTCTGCATGGTTTGAGCAGCTCAGCTTCGCCTAAACTGCACGGAATAGCATCTCTTATAAAAATAAGATACCCTACACACAAAGCATTAACTGATAGTATTGCACTGCAATACAAAATTACCAAACCCTAGACAAAGTGGACAATTGCTTGACATGTCATTGATTGATAAGGATGAAATTTGAGTTACTGATGTCACATATCTCTCTCTCTCTCTCTCTCTGTGCAGACTCTGGATGATTTGGAGGACAGAGTGAAGAAGGCAGGGATTGAACTCAGTGTCAGACAGAGCTTCCTTTCAGATCCTGCCGTGGCTGTGAAGAATCTCAAGGTAACTTGATTCAATCCATACCTGTTACCTAAGTAAAGCAGCTCCATAGAGGGGTCGCTCATTAGTTCACCTGATACAAGCAGGGTGATCCATACAGCTAGTGCACTGTTCAGTAATAAAAAAAAGAACTACATTCTGGATGGCGACACCTATAGAAGCCCTAGCAGCTGGGCTCCATGTTTGTAGTTTTTTTGTTCAGCTAATTCACAACACCACTCTCTCTCTTTCCTGTTTTAGCGACAAGACGCCCGGATAATCGTGGGACTGTTTTATGAAACAGAAGCTCGCAAAGTGTTCTGTGAGGTACAAATGCAATCGTGCTGAGTGTTTCTTGTTGCAATTACTTAACTGCTGTGTCATTGTGAGTTCAGGAGCCTCTCTTCCATTCTAGCTGATTGCCATAGCTATCCAAGGCCAGATGCGACAAAGCGCCTTCTACTGAAGTACAAGCCAGCGCCATCTAGTGAACAGGTATTAAGGATCAAGTTTAATTTGCATTGCTGGCAGTACACATCTGTGCACTAGGTGGCGCTGGCTTTAGAAGGCTTTATAAGAATCAGATTTATCCTGTTGGAAACTGTCTTAATATGTTTGGTGCAACTGTTTAACAGAAATTGGGAGAAATGTTACTCCTGGTTTGAGAGCCTTTTAAAAAGTCTTCAGGATGTGACGACTGAAACAAATAAGCAAAGGGGATCTAAACAAGAAGAGAAACACATCAGTTAAGATTGCTGTACTATTTCAAACTGATACCCACTTTTATATATTAGGAAATGTGCAATATACTTGGTGCTTATTGGCAATAGTGCCTGTCTAAATTCTGTCAGGCTGTGACTCCTCCAAGGTCCCCGAATTCCTCAGTGCTATGTCTTGCCTCCAGGTTTTCAAGGAGAAGCTTTATGGTAAGAAGTACGTCTGGTTTCTGATTGGGTGGTACGCCGACAACTGGTTTAAGATCAATGACCCATCAATCAACTGCACGGTGGAGAACATGACCGAGGCTGTCGAGGGTCATGTGACAACGGAGATTGTGATGCTGAACCCTGAGATTGTGCGTGGAGTGTCTGACCTGGTGAGCAACTCAGCTGTGTTTGAATGAGAACTGCTGGAAACTCACTGTGCTGCCATTCACTGTGCGTGCCATTCTCAGTTCATGATTGTGAGTTACTGTGAATGGATTATTCTCTGTAGGTTATTCTCAGTGAGTTTTTGTAAATGGATTATTCTCAATTTATTATAAGGAGTGGATTATTCTGAATGTATTATTGCAAAATTAATATTCTTAATTGATTATAAGGAGTGGGGTGTTCTGGGTGGATAATTGCTAATGGACTTTTCTCAGGGGGCTGTGTATATCTATTCATTATATTCTCTTTTTTTATTTTATTTATAGAAATTTTAAAACAGTTTGTGTGAACTCTATGGAGTTTGAGAAGTTGCCCTGCCAAAACTTATATCATGTAGATAACTGTGATGCTCATGTATTCTAAGTGGACCAGTAATTGGAGTGAGAGAGTTCATAGCTCGAAGTGGGAGGTTGAATTATGTGCTCAGTGAGCTATCTATAGAAGGTAAACATGTCAAGTGGAAATGACTGAGTGTACGAACGATAAGTTCAAAGACATTATGTATGGCTAGATGACAGATGGCTGACCTGTTTAAATGGAAGTTGGTTTATGGCCAATTTCATAAGAATAGATAAAAGGAAGTAGTTAAGGGGCCCCATCTATTGGATCAGAGGTCTCCAACCCTGGTCCTGGAGACCCCAATCCTGCAGGTGTCTTTTATAGGCTTGGTTGAGAGGAAAACCAGAACACCCTGTAGCTCTCCAGGACCAGGGTTGGAGCCCCTGCATTGGATTTAGCAGACTGCTACCTGAAATTCTTTGTGAAAGCAGCCCGTTGTTGCTTGTCTCCTTGCAGACCTCAGAGGATTTCCTGGATAAGATGATGGCTCGTCTGGGGGTCATGAACCCTGAGGAGACAGGGGGGTTCCAGGAGGCTCCGCTGGCTTACGACGCGGTATGGGCCCTCGCCCTGGCCCTAAACAAGACTGCCGGGGAGCTGGCAAAGAGGGGATTACGGCTGGAGGACTTCAACTACAACAACAAGAACATCACGGGAGAGATCTACAAAGCCATGAACACCTCCTCCTTCATGGGGGTCTCTGTGAGTCTCTACCCCTCACCCTCGCTCTCTCTACCCCTCACCTACGCTCTCTCTACCCCTCACCTACGCTCTCTCTACCCCTCACTCTCACTCTCTCTACCCCTCACCCACACTGTCTCTACCCCTCACCCTCGCTCTCTCTACCCCTCACCCGCACTCTAACGATGACCTGTGCTCTCTCTACCCCTCACCTACGCTCTCTCTACCCCTCACCTATGCTCTCTCTACCCCTCACCCTCACTCTCTCTACCCCTCACCCACTCTCTAATGATGACCTGTGCTCTCTCTACCCCTCACCCTCACTCTCTCTAACTCTCACCCCCTCGCTCTCTCTACCCCTCACCCTCGCTCTCTCTACCCCTCACCTACGCTCTCTCTACCCCTCACCCACACTCTCCTTCCCCTCACCCTTACTCTCTTTACCCCTCACCTTCGTTCTCTCTACCCCTCACCCGCACTCTCTCTACCCCTCACCCTGCCCCTCTCTCACACTCTTCCTCTCTTTCTCTAACCCACTCCCTTACCTTTTCCCTGTCTCTTTCTCTCCTCCTCATCACTACCTCTCTTTCCCCCTCTCCCACATTCTCTCCTCCCCATTTCTTTGGCACATATCTCCCCATTCACTCTCTATCCCTCCCTTCTCCTCTCACTCTCTATTTCATCTCTCCCACCCTCTTCCCCTTGTAATGAAAATCCTCTGAGCGGCTGCTCAGTCAATAACACTGTCATTGGTATGAGACCCACACTTCCCTTTTGGTTACAAAGCTTTCTCTTTAGTTGAATGGTAAAGTGTTTGTCTTTGAATCGCATCGTGTACGGTTTGCGTCCTGCCCTTGCCTTTCCATTCAGTTCAATGAACTGAGATGCCTTACTCTCTTCACCGCCCCCTCTCCCTCTCTCTGTCTCTTGCAGGGTCACGTTGTGTTCGATGCCCAGGGTTCTAGAATGGCCTTGACTCTGATTGAGCAGCTTCAAGGTAGGTCTCCTTCATCACATACAGTGCTCCCTCGCTACAAGGATCTCAGTTATAACACGCTTCGGATAGAACGCTCCTACAGCATGTCCCCCAATTCCCTATACTAGTGATTCATGCAATATTTCTACAGTAAATATAGTACTGGTGGTGTTCAAACTAAACAACTTCTCACTCTGACTTCCGTTTCTGTTACTCTCCTTTTGATACAGTATCTGAAATAAAGAAAAGCTGCACTGGCACTTTATAACACAGAAATCTTATTCAGCATTCCTTTTATAACCAAATAAATATTAGGCCTATTACGTGGTTATTTTTCCTAATGTATTTACTTTTTTTGCTGAGAGAGGAGCTGAAGGTTTCCCCTCCAGGAGACGAGACGCTTCAGCCCCGCTCCAGCAGCCGAACCCGGGCCAAGCCTTTTCCCTCCTCCCCTCTCCCGACCCGCTTTCCTCACGCTGGGTTTGGTTGTCTGTCGTTTCGAACTGAACTCTTGATCGCCATTTAGCCAGGCTATTTATAGTTTAAAAACTGCAAATTAAAGTCGGAATTTTACTATTTTTTGTAAAAAATATAGCGTTGATTACATGGTGCTTTATGCATGCTTATTTCATGGAAAGTTCGATTTCTGCTTCACTATATGTGCATTATAGAGAGGGAGTTATTTTATTTTGTATTTTACTCAGATGTGTGTTGCTATGTGTTCCACAGTGCCCCCCACCCCCTCTCCCGTTATAACGCTCATGTTGTGTGCGTGTCGAGAGACCTGCGTTATAGGGAGGGAGCACAATATATATATATATAGAGAGAGAGAGAGAGAGAGAGAGAGAGAGAGAGAGAGAGATATCAATTATATCAATTAGCTACTAGGAATCGGAAAAGCAGTAATGGCCAAAATTGCCTCCTCTCGTTCAGAACATTTCTTCTCTTCTAACATTGTGTCCACAGGTGGAATTTACAAGAAAATAGGATACTTTGACAGTTCCAAAGGAAATCTCACCTGGTATGGAAATGACAAGTGGATTGGTAAGAAAAACAACTTTTTTCTTTGTCTCTTATTGTACATTGTGTCTAGTGTGATTTAGATCTAGGCAATGGTATAAAACTATAGATATTGAAACTGCATAGGCGACAGAAGAGGCTAGTGAATCAGAATGCTGTCTTTTTGTTTGTCTCTGTGCCACCTAGCCCCTCAGTTTGGAACACAGGCAGGAACGAGAGGGTAGTGAATTAGCCCTCTGTCTGGCTGTCTCACCTCACTCCCCTGCAGTTTGAGATTCTGTTAAAAGGAAGTCTGTAGATGAGCTCTTTGTGGCCTGCAGGAGAGCTGACCTTTTTATCAGGGTCTCCTGCTGTCTGTGGAAGGGCAAACAGCTTGATTTCATCTGGGTGAGGGAGATGGGAGAGGGGCAGGGAGAGATGGAGAGGAGAAGGAAGAGGCGGGAAGGGGAGTGTTAGGGAGAGGGGTGATGGAGGGGTTGAGGGTGAGGGGTGAAAAAAAAAGATTCTGTCACTAACTCTTGAGATTACAAAATAAAAATAACTCTAATTGTAGAGTCTATTACCTAGAGAGATGACACACTGATTAGTGTATCAATAACGCCTATACAGGAAACTAAGCAGCTCTTTACCAACAAAATTAGCTTGACAGTCTTTCTCGCTCTCTCTCTGTTGCTGTGGAAACAACTTCATGTCCCCTCTCTGCTCTGGTTGCTGGGGTAACCACTCTTGAGCTCTTGCTGCAATGTCTGCTGGGAGCTAGGTCGTCATGGAAACCTATGTCCTTTAGAGCAGTCAAGGACAGCAAGTGCAGGGAGAGAGAGAGGAGGAGAGTGGGAGGAGAGGACAGAGAAATTAGGGCAAAGAGGGGGAGAGGTGTACTTGTTTGATTTATTCTGTTTTCTGTACATTTTTACACATTTTCATAATAATCTTATTTAATTTAATTTGTTTTTCCATTAGAAGTGTCCATTTATTTAATGGCATATCTTTTTTGTAAAGGACATGGGTCTATTAGATGGAAGTTTTGCCTACTTAAGTTATCCTCTGTGAAAAAGATCAATATAACCAAGATTCAGACCTCCTTGTCCAGTTTAGGACATGGCTTTCTACAACATAATGCAATATAATGCGCCTCTTTAAATTCCTTGTAGTGGGCTGACCTCTTGTGGTAATCAGTGGAACTACACTGTTAATTCATCGACTACCCTCACCCCCTGTTAAGGCCATAATTTGTCGGTCCATTGAATACAGTGGCCCTAATGTTGGCATGTTAACACTGAAGTCAATAGAACTGATACTGAGGCCTTTAATTAAGGTTTCGACCCTGTTTCTCCAGGTGGGAGTCCTCCCGCTGACCGGACAGAACTCATTGTGGAATATCGATTACTGTCTCAGAAGCTTTTTGTGTCTGTAGCTGTATTCGCAGGCTTTGGAATTCTGTTCGGAATAATCTGCCTCACTTTCAACATCTACAACAGCAGCGTGCGGTGAGCCTGTCCCTATATAGGCGGCTGTGTAGCTACCTACATGGCCATTTTATTAGGACTTAATAACAGGGTCAACGTTTGCATTGATCACAGCCTTGACTTGGCATAGACTCCAGAAGGTGCTGGAAGGTCCATCAGGAGAGCTGTTCAGTCATTCATATTCAGCATGGTAAAGCATATTCAAAAACCTAGAACACCATGGTAAATGCTTAATATCAGCTATAATTAATAAACACTCAAAAAATGAGCTTGGGTGGACACTTGCAGGGCTGGCCTTTATCCTCCAGAGGCCGGTAGTTCTCTGAGATCCTCTCTCGAAGCTGGCTTGGTCGTGGGATTGGAGGACGCCCACTGAGCCTTCAGTTCTCCCAAACTGTGTGGTGAATTGCAGCGATGAGGGGAAGCAATAATTGAACATCTTACAGGGGGAACCAGGCACTGTGTGACATCACCACTGTGAAAACTGAGGTCGTTTGTGTTTCTGTGTTCTTATGCAGGTACATCCAGAACTCCCAGCCCTACCTCAACAACATGACTGCTGTGGGCTGTATGCTAGCCCTGGCTGCTGTCTTTCCACTAGGATTAGACAGGAAACACATTGCCCAGGGCCAGTTCCCCTTCATCTGCCAGGTAAGGGGCAGGGGGTGGGTGCTTGAGCTTCAGGTCGCTTTCATTTTGTACGCCTTGCTTGCTGTTTTAGGAAGTTTGTCAGCTTGCTGGGTTATTCTGTTCCTCCCTTCTTGAGTGATCATTTCCCTCTAAATCTGCCTTTATCTGGCTTTCAGCTTGTCTTGAGAATCCTAAATGCCAAGACCAAACAGCCTTCCTCTTTCCATTGAAATCAGGTGAAAGTGTGCCTCTGTGGAAATTACATGGGGTGAACGGAGTTGAAAGGTCACATTGTCACCTGATCTGAATGGATTGAGGAATCAGGGCTGGTATATAGGATTCTCCAGGCAAGCTCAAAGCTAGGTAAAGGCAGTTCCAATGATAATAGCTCAATGTGACACGACCCAGAACCGCTCAGAATGAGTACTGAAACTAGTAAACAGCTGCTTCCGCTTTGAAAAAAGACGCTCTAGTAAACATGCGAGCAAGTTATTCTACACATAGGAAATCAGTCAATTGAATGTACTTTACAGTATAGAAACACCTCGTTTGCTTACCTACTGACGTCTAAGTCTTTAAACCCCATTTTCCAATTGCCATTTAACAATTGATTATTCTGTACTATTCTGTACTTACTGTTGATGTATGCTGTGGTCATCAACTTTTTCATCATACTAATAGCTCTGATTTTTAATTTACTGAAGAACATAAAATGCTTGAAGGAGAGTTGGCCGCTCTGCCCATCAAAACTCTTCCGGTTCCTAGTAGCTAATCTCAGAACTCAAAAGATTCAGTTGATCAGATTGTAAAGTTCTGTAGGGGAGCACCAGTGACAAATCATACAGCGGAATGGTATGAAACATCTGATTTCATGAATAAGCTTTTAACACATTACATTTGCTGACACTGAATTTAATTTGCCATGTTTCTGCCCAGTCCAAAGCGGTCAAAATCTTTTTGGTTTTCCTGGATATCTGTAACCATGTCAGCCTCTTTTCCAGGCTTTGTGTCGTCTGAAAAGTTTAGAAGTTTAAGGGTTGGATTTGGAGCCATTGCAGGGGGTGGTTGTTACTGCCATGCTTGTCCTCTCTCCTGTCTCCAGGCTCGTCTCTGGCTTTTAGGACTGGGGTTCAGCCTGGCTTACGGCAGCATGTTCACAAAGATCTGGTGGGTCCACACGGTCTTCACAAAGAAGGATGAGAAAAAGGACAAGCGTAAGGTAATTTAGAGGACTGGACTGAGCTGCATTTAATGAACTTAATGAAACTAAACTGACTTTGAACCAAACTGAATGAACACTAAACTTGAACAAAACTGAATGAACACAAATCGTACTCTGAACTAAGTTAAACTGAACAAAACTAAACTCAGTTAAATGCAATTTAGTTTGAACAAAACCAAACTGAACATAATTTGAATTGAATTTGAACACAACACGAGTTTGAACTGAATTTAAACTGAACTGATTTGAATTTGATTGAAGATAAATGGAATGTGAACATAATTTGAACTAAACTAATTTAAACTGAACGGCATTTAAGCTGAATTTGGACTGGAAGTTGAGCTAAAATCGAATCAAAACGTAATGGGTATTGACACTTGAAGGGTTAATTGTCGGTTCTGTTTCTCAGCAGCACTTGGAGCCCTGGAAGCTCTATGCTACAGTTGGGGTTCTGTTGGCCATAGATATCTTGTCTCTGATGATCTGGCAGATTGTGGATCCCCTTCACATCACTGTAGAGGTATGGAGAGAATGGCTCACAGGGCCAAGAGAACATAGGAAAAGCACTTTACTAAGTAGAGAATTACCAACAGCAGTTTATATAGCGATCCCAATCTACATGCCGAAATAGGACTTGTATTTTAGAACATGCATAATTTTTTTGTGTTTATTAATACATACATACACATTTTTAAAAGACATTATTGGCATGATTTGAATACATCTCTTATTGGCTTTATTAACATAATCTCTCTCTCTCTCTTTCTCTCTCTCGTTCTAGGAGTTCACTAAAGAGGCACCCAAAGGTGATCTCGATGTGTTGATCCAGCCTTTACTTGAGCACTGCAACTCAGAGAAGATGAACACATGGCTGGGTGAGTTGAACAGTCCCTGCCCTGCTATTCAGTCCTGGGCCTCCCTTTCTCCGTACAAACAGAGACTGTCAGTAGTGTCACTGAATGGCGCTTGCTTTATGATATCCTTTTGGGTGCTGGGTTGTTGTGTACAGTACAGTGATATGTTTCAGTACTGTAGTGCTGTGTCTCAGTAGAGTGATATATTGCTGTCTGTTTCTGTACTGTATCTCAGTACAGTGCTATGTTCCAGTATGTTTCTATCTTGTATTGCGCTGTCTCAGTACAGTGCTATGTTCCAGTATGTTTCTATCTTGTATTGCGCTGTCTCAGTACAATGATATGTCTCCTCTCAGGCGTGGTGTATGGATACAAGGGTCTGCTGCTTCTGCTGGGAATCTTTCTGGCTTACGAGACCAAGAGTGTGTCCACTGAGAAAATCAATGACCACCGCGCTGTCGGCATGGCCATCTACAATGTAGCGGTCAGTTTGTGCTCTGTCTGTCTGACTGTCTGACTGTGTGTTTCAGTCTCTGTCTTGGATAGCTAGATATATAGCTAGTTTACTATCTAGACAGTTAGCTTGTTAGTGTATTTAGTTAGCAGGATAGTTGTCTAGTTAGATAGTGAGATAGGCACAAGTTACTGTTTGTCAAGTAATCAAACTAGCTAGTTAGTGAAAATACTGCTATAGCTAGATTGTTGGTTGGTTAACTAGTTTGTAAGCTAGTCAGTTAGTTGGCTAGTTATTTAGTAATCTATTTATTGTATCCTCACCTGTCTTCATTTGTTTAGTTAGCTGGTTAACTTGTTAAGCAGTTTTTGAGATATTAGTGGAACTAATCTCTCTCTCTCTCTCCTCTCTCTGTCTCTGTCTCTCTGAGCAAAGAGAGAGAGAGAAGAAGGAGAGAGAGAGAGGCTCTCTCTCTCTCTCTCTCTCTCTCTCTCTCTCTCTCTCTCTCTCTCTCTCTCTCTCTCTCTCTCTCTCTCTCTCTCTCTCTCTAGGTCCTGTGTATGATCACAGCCCCAGTCACAATGATCCTGAACAGTCAGCAGGATGCAGCTTTTGCCTTTGCAGCGCTGGCTGTCATCTTCTCAGTCTACATCACCCTAGTTGTGCTCTTTGTCCCCAAGGTAAGACTAGATCACCCTGACAGCTCAGCAATAAAGAGGCTTCTCAGAGCCTAAACCCAGGGTGATGCTAGCAAATAGACACTCACATTATATTGTTAACTGAACGTGACCAAAATATGATCCTTTCCTCTCCTTTGTCATTCTCTCTCCTTCTTTCTACATGCCTCCCTTTATCTTCCATCTCCTCCCATTCCTCTCCCCCTTTCAAACTCCTTTTTCTCTCTCCTTTCCTCTCTCTCCCTGTTTTTTCTGCTCTCTACCCTCTCTCACTCCCTCTCATCTTTCCTATTTCTTTCCTCTCCCCTGCTCTCTCCCTCTCCTCTCCCAATTTTCCTCTCTCTCCCCCTCTCCTCTTAGATGAGGCGTTTGATCACTCGGGGAGAGTGGCAGTCCGAGCAGCAGGACACCATGCGCACTGGCTCCTCCACCAACAACAACGATGAGGAGAAATCCAGACAGCTGGAGAAAGAGAACCGCGAGCTGGAGAAGATCATAGCAGAGGTAAGGGGGACAGGGAGAGAGGGCAGAGATGGGAGAGGGGAAAGGGGAAGGGGGCGAGGAGACAGGGGAGCGAAAGAGAACCGCGAACTGGAGAAGTTCATAGCAGAGGGGAGAGAGAGGGGAGAGGCAACAGGGGAGAGAGGGGGAGGAGGAAAAGAGGAGAGAAATAGCAGTCTGGGTGTCTTCTTCTCATCCTCTCTTTCACACTAATCTCTCTGCTTTAAACATGACCTGTTCCTCGCTAGTACCATAATACAGCACTCTACATCGGCTGGATATTCCACAGCATGTGTGGATATACGTGAGTGTCTCACATTCTGTCTCTCTCTCCACAGAAGGAGGAACGCGTCTCTGAACTCCGTCACCAACTCTCTGAGAGAAAGCAGCTCCGATCTCGCCACCGCCCCTCGGCCAATGAGAACCAGGCCCCTCTGGAGAACCACCAATCGCAGCACTTCTCCAACTCCAATCAGGCCCCTGTCCCCTCCCTATACCAGCCCACAGGCCGCCCAGCGCCCCTCGCAGACAAAATCACTCGTAATAACTGCCATGGCAGTCGTCTCCACCTGCTCTACAAGTGAGCCAAAACCAGGCCAAAATAGGGTAACATGTAATGTATGCTGTCTGAAAAAATCTAAATATAGCTATCACTATATATTTTTTTCAGGGTTTCTACAAGCAAATTTGTTGTTAACATTAGAAAAAAAGTATTGGCCAAAGTGAGTTAAAGTGGTCTGACTTGTGCTAAAGTGGGCCAAAGTGGGCTAACTAGTCATTTTATTCCCCATGAAGGTCAGAAGTATGTTTGTCAGGTCATCTGTAAACAAATATGAAAATGCACACCCCCTAGAAAAGTTCTTAATGGAGTCGTCACAAACGGGGGGTGCTGTAGTAGGCCAAAAAGGACTAAAGAGGTCTGAAGTGGTCCAACTTTAGAAATGTCTTGTCAGAAATATATCCAGCTTATACAATGTTGAATTTGCAAGTACTGTATTTTAGAAAATCTATAAACATTGAATGCATTTGTACAGTTTGTCTACTTGACTGCATCCTTTGTATTTCAAATGATTTTCAGCTAGAAAGTGATGATTTGCTGTTGGATACACTCCAGAGTACATGCCTGTTGCACTGTAATGCCACTGTACTTGCATTTGTTTAATTATTTCATTCAAAATGATATGATTGGATAAACAAGGTGGAGATTGCATTGGCCCTAGAGCTCCTATGGTTTGGGGAGGTCACTCCAACATCTGGTGAGCTCAGACTGGCAGGGCTGGGCTTTATCCTCCAGGGGGCAGTAGGGGGCGATGGTCGGGAGGATCAGAGCTGTTCATCTGTTGTCCTGGGCAATTTGAATTGGGGATAAACGGGCAAAATAAATGGATATAATGTTTTATTGTTTCAGTATAATAATTGAAATACTGTAGTTAAAAATGTGTCATTGTAGCTAACAAAGTAATTCCACAAATCTGACTTCCATTCTCTATATAGGTCTCAGGTGTGCAGTTTTGAAACGATAGCAAAACATTTGGTACTACACTCAAACCTCTGTTTGCAAGCCTTGCTTTGAAGGCAGTCCTGCACTTCCTTGGTCATTTCACCTGGAGAGGGACATTGTCCCCACCCCGTCAGTGTCTTCTTTCCTGTCAGGAACCAATTAGCTGCTTCCTCTGTTGACTGACAATGCTTTCAGCCAGTAAGCTGGCCCAGGAAGTGAAGCAGTAACCAACTGCACTCTTGTGAAGATAAAAGGATTGAAAATAAAAACACATGTATATTTCATAATCACATATTGAAAACCTGTGTAAGATGTATGGATATATTTGCTCTGCAGCAACCACTTTATAATTGGTCAGGATTGGTTACTTCTACAAGTTTTAGAGCTCTGTCTTGCTTTCTTTCTCTATAAATATCATGGTATCTCTTGCACCCCTCTGAAAATCCATGCAAAAGGTTTTCATGCGCCACAAATTCAAGAGCACTTGAGGTGGGGCATTTAATCCATGTAAATACATGAATACCCTTTCTTAGGCTAAAGTTACTGGGGCTGTTGTGAAGATACAGACAGGGCTGGCATGAAGTAGCTTGACTTATAACCACACACACACACTGTCCTATAGATCTGGCTGACACGGAGCGTTGAATATTGCTACTTTAATAGTTCATTTAAGAGTGCTGACTTTCTTCTCTCGTGCTAGATATTTCAAATGCTACAAGAGAAAATAGCTGCAAATGTCATTTGAATTGTTTTATGTTGGTCTTACTGTTGTAGAGTGCTTGCAGTCTTTCTGTGTTTCCATGGTTCTGTGTTCTTCATTTTCTCTAAGTCTGCCTTCACCTGGGTTTGAGCTGCTCCGAGCTTGTGTGGAGAATCCTAGGTACCAGGACTGAACAACCTTCTTCGTTCCATTCAAATCATTTGGCAATGCGACCTAACTCTGCCAGCCCCACCCACTTTACAGAGACAGAGAGAGCAGGTGTCAGAGTTTACATTGTCATATGAAAGGCAGTTCAGTGCCTGGCAGCAGACAGGTAAAGGCAGATTTACAGAACAGCGAAGATTCAGTATTAGAGCAACAGAACCACTCAGAATGATTGTAATTGAAATAGTAAGAGAAATGTAAAATTTAAAAAAAGCAATTCAGGTGACATTTGCAACTTATTTTTTAACTTTATGGTATGTGCTTTAGTAGCGCCACCATGTGGTCTTTTGTAAATTGCATTATTGTGTTCTGGACCATTTGTTTTCTCCTTAGCGACTTTATTCCAGCCCTGTATATATACAGTGTATATTAAAAGAAACTAACACAATTCTATGAGAAATGTTTGATTAGAAAGTCCTTAAATAATTTAATTAATAAATAATTCTATATATATATATATATATATATATATATATATATATATATATATATATATATATATATATATATATATCAGTATATATATATATATCTTTTAAAAAAGAAGAGATTTATACAGGACTGTTTATTGTTAAAAACAATTCTATGTGTACTTTCACCTATTTAAAACAAGTATAGTTACAGAATATATGGACATTAATTGTTCTATAATAAAATTAAACTTTTTCTAGATCATTGTATCATTCTCTGCCGTATCATTCTCTAGTAGTATGTACTTTTTTGGAGCCTGAACTGGTCCCCTCCCTCACCCACTAAGAGAAAGGGTGCTCCCTGCAGTCCAGGGCAGGCTTGAGGCACAGAGACTGAAAACTCAATGAATTCAACTAAACAAAACTGGTTGTAAACTTTATTAGTTGTTCCAGAACATGACAGTTGTTAACAATACGAATGCACAGTACAGTACAATTATCACACAGAACACACGAAAGGAGTGCTTTAAAATCCCTTTCTTTACTCTTGTTAGCAGTAGCCACGTTATCATCACCTTATCCCACTTTCCTTCTGTTCAAGTTCTCGGCTTGCATTTTACATTACAGAATATGCAGTTAATTCAAAGACAATGCTGCTGCTTACTGGTACCTAATCACTTCCTGTGCTGTAGGTCAACCTCACTCCATGTGACCTACAGCACAGGTACCAACAGTTTTTATATAATGTTGTATAGGAAACATTTGCATATCTTAACCCTTTCAGTCCTGAATTATCTACACTACCTCAGGCTGGGACCCAGGAGTCCCATAGGGTTCCAACATCATTTCTGGTGACACCTGTTAACATGAAAGGGCTAAGAAGACAAATAAACAAGGAAGCACAATACACAGGGACTGATAAGTAGCTTTCATTTCAATCGCTTTTTTTTTTACATGACCTGCCTCTTTGCATGGACTTTGCAATATGAGTGGTTCTCAGTTCTGCCCCTCTCGTGTTTCTCACCTTTACCTGGCTTTCTTCTTGTCAGGAGAATCCAAAGTGGCAGCCTTTCTCATTCTAGCCAAATCAAGCGTCAATGAGACCTTCCAACTGCCAGCCCCACCTACTCTCTCTGTCTGTTTGTACGGTATGTAGGGCAGGCAGGGCTGGCAGAGTTATAGTCACAGTCAACGTTTTTTGAAGAGGAAGGCTGTTCTGTCCTAGCATTTAGGATTCTCCAGGCAAGCAGCTCAAAGCTGGGCAAAGGCAGATTTTGAGACAGTGATAACAATACAGAAACCAGAGCCACTTAGAATGATAGCAAACACACCGGCACAGGGAATTTGAAAAAAAAAAAAAAACTACAAAAATGACATTAAAGCAAATTACTGTTTCATAACCCTATTTGGTGTTAAGTATTTGATAGTATTGGGCTAGCACTCCTTTTAACACACTTATCTGGGTTTGTGTTTTATATATTTGCACACACGGTACAACTAGCCATGCACATGCAAAATATCCAGTGGCTTGATTTCAGATGGATATGTAAATTGCCATAGCACTGCTTTCTAAGTGTGGTCCCCTCTCCTCTTCTTCACCTCTCCATCTCTCCTCTCCACTCTCCTCTCCCCTGTCTAGGCAGTGATCTGGTAGTTCTGATGGATGTGTGGATTAATGTCACACACTGCACCACCCCTCTCTCTTGTCTCCACTCTCTTGTCCCCCCCCCCTCCTCTCTCTTCTCCCTCTCCTCTCTTCCCTCGTCTCTTCTCTCTAGGCAGATGGATGTGTGGTTTTATGTCACACACCAGGCTCCCACCCCTCTCTCTTTCTCTCCCCTCTCTCCTCCCCTCTCCCCTTTCCCCTCTAGGCAGTAAAGCGATAGTTTTGGTGGATCTCAGGCTTGATGTCACACACCAGGCTCAGCAGTGTTCTCAACACTCTCTCCCGGTTGCTCTGGTAGTTTCCTTGCATGCTCTGGATCTTTTTCCTGGTCTGCTGATCCACCTCTGTGGAGAGGTTGCCCTGGGAGCCCAGAGACTGGAGAAGAGAGAGGAGAGATCAGAGAGAGAAGAGAAGGGTGGGCAGAGAGATCTAGTACTCAGCACAGGGAAAGGAGAGAGGAGACAGCGCCTCAGTGCAGGGAGAGGGGAGAGAAGAGAGGGCAGATAGATACTCAACACAAGGAAAGGAGAGGAAGGAGAGAGGGGAGAGATATATTAAGTATAGGGAGAAGGGAAAGAGGGAATAGTACAGTCAATAATACAGAGGAAGGTCAGTACAGGGAGAAGGGGGAGAGTGGGGAAGAAAAACAGGGTGAAGGGGTAAGGAAAGCAGAAGAGCAGAGTGAAAGGCGAAAAGGGGGAATAAGAAAAAAGAAAGAGGAAGGGAGCAAAAGGGCAGATGAAAAGCAGGTTAGGTTAGTGAATTAGACCATTGCAACACATTTTCTCCTAGATTGGAGCTCAGGTCCAAGAGATGAAAGACAGGAGAGGTTAGTCTATCTGCCTGCCTGCGCCCCCTAGTGTGTAGCTGCTCACCGCGTGTTGTTTGTGCTGGAACTCTCTCTCCCTGCCAATCCTGTACTGCTCAATCTCAGCCTGCGCCTCCTCCTTCGCCTGTCTCAGACGCCGGGTTTTCCCTGAGAAACGACAGCGTTAATGGAAGATAATGGTGTAACGAAATAAACATGTACAATAAATGTAAAATAAACGTGAAACATAAAACTAGACTCGCACACCAAATCTTAGTTAGAAGGTTATACATTAAGATAGACGTTATCTCCTGCAAGATGTTTACTGGCACAAGGCATCACTGCTGTTAAACCGCTGGCAGCAGTCTTTCGGGGTTTTCTTACTGGCAGTAGAATATGAGCTGCCAATGAGAAACCCTCACTGCTGCCAGCAGATTTTCCGCTGGTTCAAGTCACAGCACAGTTAGCTGCGGTCGTTTCTTGTTGAAGTAGTCTACACAATACAAACGTAATACTGTATATGTTCGGTAAACATACACTGTAATTACACTGAAATCGACAACAAAGGTTAAAAAACAAAATACAAATACACGAATAAACAAACACACAAGGTACGCCAATCTGCGGTTAAAACAACGAAACCGCAAACGAAATTACAGAATACACGTTACTGTAAAAAATATATTGGCTCCGATTAAAAATATATATTGGCTAATATATTATATATAGATTATATATATACTTATATCATATATATATAATATATATATATATAATAAATTATATTAAAATAATTATTATTTATAATTATGTATTAATGTAATAATAATAATAATAAATAATAATAATAATAATAATAATAATAATAATAATAATAATAAACGTTTTTCATTATTAAAAATAGATGGGTCTGCACAGGTTTTCTTACGTTTCCTCGCTTCTGCGACCTTCTCGGCAGCTCTTTTCTCAGCCTGGAGAAGCTGCTGGATTCCTTGGGATTGACTGGCCATCTTTTATTTGCTTGCCTTTTTGTTTGTTTGTTTTTGCTTCTTGTTCCCGTTGTTCGGTTTGTCTACCCGGCTGGCTCTATCCGCATCGCCCCTCGCTCTGTCAATGCGTGGCTGTCAGATCCGTGAATTGCTGAGGCAAGTAAGCTAAGTCGGTAAGGACTCCGCCCGGGTTACAATAAATAAAACACACAAACAAACCTATTATAATTAAGGTAAAACCAGTTCACTCAAACCATTGCACCGTCTCAGAGCAACTTCTAGTGTAGAAACGGTGGCTGGTCTGTTAAAACAAGTGGAAATGCATATTGGTTATGTAATACACACTGATATTTCATGGAAGCCATAGAGAAGACATTTAATGACGTAATGTTTTGTTTTTGTTTTACCTGCGTGTGTAGCTTTTATGGTGTTGCTACAATTTCCACTGTCCGTAAGAAAAAAACAGAGACTGCTTTAGTAGCTTAACAGTAAGCTTAAGAAGAAATATTTATATATTTTGGCCTGAAGTTTAGAGAAACTCAAGAAAACCGGATTTATGAAATCAACATTGCTCACAAATGATATATTTATCAATACTATGGCTATAATGTGGACGTGTAGGCCTCTGATTGATATATTTAAGAAATTTCATATAAGATTTGTAATTTTGTACATTTAGGCATTCGACAGAACATTGGCTTATACAAGAAACCACATGGATAAATAAACAACATGATTATGCTTGGGAGATTAAATAGTAAAAAACAAAAAAAATAGAAAAAAATAATAAAACTCTGTTATTGAGCAGTTTGGAACCTTGGTAAATTTCCAGCACAGTCTTTAGTTTCCTAGCAACCATTCTTGAAACAGATCAGCTCAGAAGTAGTAAGACAGTCATTTTGCAGGAGATCATTTGGGGAGGGTATAGTTGCATACTGTGGTTTACTTCTGCCAATGGCAACCTCATCCCATTGTAGTTGCCCTATATTTGTGGTCCCATGGTTCTTTAGTTTATTATAGAACCATTGCATTACCATTGAAGATCATTTGGCAAGGGTTTAGTTAGCATAGTGTGGTTCAGGTCTGCCAAACTGAAGCCTCATCCAATTGTAGCTGCCTTACATTTTTGCCATCAACTTGCACAATTAAAAAATTGTAACATTCCCCTGTTTGCAATTTACACAGACAATGTGTGTCATGTCATTGATATAAGCTGTGTGAGAGCTGTGTGAAACTATTCAGCAACAATCCTGGGGATGCAGAAGGATCTCAGTGATTTCATCCATAATGTCTTCTAGTCGAAACCTTTGTCATTCAGTTTGCTGAGTTTCTTTTTGTATTTCACGGTCCTCTGAAAGACGCAGTGGAAAATCCACGCACTAAAACGCTGACGCGAAATCACTTTTTACATGGAAACACTGCCCACCTCTGCATCACAAACAAGAGCTTTCCAATCTCAAAATTAAACTCCCCCGCCAGCACAACACAGCGTCAGCACACCAACAGCCTCAATGCCACTGCAGAAGGGCGAAATAGAGCTGCACAAACCGATGATGCGATTGTTTGGATCAACCCCTCCACAGACGAAGGTCAGTGATATCTGTCAGGTTTATTGATCAGTCCAAGCAAAACAAGGGAAAGAACAACTGCTTGGATTTTGTGATGATTGCTGTTCTCCACAGTCTAAGTAAAGCAGCAATCATCAAATACCCAATAAGCTGAGTCACATTTTTAGCTAGTTTCACAAACCCTGATTGCATCATAACTTAATTTGTGTAAACCTTATATGAGTGCTAATCAGAGCCAGTGAAACCGTCCACATGTGTTAACAAGGGATTCATATAACCCTAAAGCAGTTTCAGACTGGTTGCTTGCCCTGCAAAGGTAACCACTCAAATTTGGCGAGGGTATAATTAGCATACTATGGTTCAGATTGGTCAATGGCAGCCTCATTCCATTGTAGCTGCCTTATATTTCTGTTACCATTGCCAATTTGTATACTCAGCATCAAAAGAAACGTATCACTTATATTTTAGCATCAAAAAATCACTTATATTTAAGCATCAAAAGAAAGGTATCACTTATATTGGGATAAAATTCACTAGATGTAATAAACTCTGTTTTAGAGCAGATGCAGTGACTTTTTATTGTGCTGATTAATCACTGACATCACGAAGATGCTGCAAAATGATCTGTTGATCTCGGGCAGGTGTGGTGACTCTTGATCTCCCACTTTGTGGCCTGTGATTGACAGAGTGGGTCTGGTTATACTGTCTTGCTAGGTTTGAAATTGCTGGCTGTGAGCAACCAAGACGGCGAGTCACAGTACGCCTTCCTAGTCCAGCCTTCAACATGCCGTTTGCATGAAGGGACTGCTCCCTTGACAGACGTGGCATATTGTTTTTCTTTATTGCTTTTATTCAAGCTTGCAATTCAACATCTGAAATAACTCCATAGGCAGCATCCAATCAACTCTCTCACTAATTAGGTGATTAAGTGCATATGCTTCAGTCATAGTCACTCAAGCATGTCATGGTCAAGGATGAATGGTCGAGTGAATAAAAAGAAACCAGAAACATTTCGTCAATGTCCATCATTTATATACCTTATTAAAAAAATCTATTGTATATAAATATAATATATATAATATATATCTATATATATATATATAATATATATGTATATATATATATATCTATATATATATATATATATATATATATATATATATATCATAAGTCTATTATTATCATATATATATATATTATATAACCAGTGATATGTTTCTTTTGATGCTCTGTATATAATTCAGAATCACCACCCTTGCAATACCACATGTGATAGGGGTTTCAGACCAGACCTTAGCATCAAAATTCACTTTTATCAGTTTAATTTGAATTGAGCACAAACCTGGTGGCCTGTTATTCAGTTTTCACACCACTAGATGTCAGCAGAAACACATAACAGTCCCTCAGCTCAGCGTATATTGATTAGCCTTAAAAAAAGTATGAAGAAAAAATTATTAATTCTGTAGGGTGATACAAAACTTTTGGCCATAGCTGTAGATGTGTTAAGTTGCTTTCTGTAATACCCCTAACTTTTTTTTTTAATGAGCATTCAATATTGAGGTAAATATTTAAAAGCTAATGTACATTTACACACCAAAAAAAAGGTAACAATCCCCTGTTTGCAATTTACACAGACAATGTGTGTCATGTCATTGATATAAGCTGTGTGAGAGCTGTGTGAAACTATTCAGCAACAATCCTGGGGATGCAGAAGGATCTCAGTGATTTCATCCATAATGTCTTCTAGTCGAACCCTTTGTCATTCAATTTGTTGAGTTTCTTTTTGTATTTCACGGTCCTCTGAAAGACGCAGTGGAAAATCCACGCACTGTAACCCTGATGTGAAACTAATCCAGAGACATGGAAACATTGCCCACCTCTGCATCGCAAACAAGAGCTCTTCAATCTCAAAATCAAACTCCCCCGCCAGCACACAACAGCGTCAGCACACCAACAGCCTCAGTGTGGTGTAGATATATGCTCCTTCATTAATGATACAGTATTATTTTGTATGAAACAATAATAATACTAATTAAAAAAAAACAGAATTAAGACTTCTACCCACTAATAAAACCTGAAAATGCAACCATTTTGGTAGCACTGTAGTTTCGGAATCCTTTATAACTGATGGTAAACATGTAATTAATTATGCTATTAACAATTAGAAAAAATAAGACTATTGTACACTTCTAAATTTTTCAGGTCTATTTGTCTTTCTATGCCTGTCTGTCTGTCTTTATATGTCTGTCTGTCTGTCTTTATACATCGACTCTTTGCCACTGATCAACATAAAAAAAGTCCATAACGTCAAAGTGAAAAATAAAATCTACAAATTGTTCTAAATTAATTTAAAATAATTGATTACATAAGTATTCACTCCCTTGAGTCAATATTTGGTAGAGGCACCTTTGGCAGCAATTACAGTCATGAGTCTATTTGGATAAGTCTCTACCAGCTTTGCACATCTGGACACTACAATTTTTGCCCATTCTTCTTTGCAAAATTGCTCAAGCTCCATCAAGTTGGATGGGGACCTTTGGTGAACAGCAATTTTCAACTCTTTCCACATATTCTCAATTGGATTGAGGTCCGGGCTTTGACTGGGCCACTCCAGGACATTGACCTTTTTGTTTTTAAGCCACTCCAGTGTGGCTTTGGTTGTATGTTTGGGGTCATTGTCCTGCTGGAAGATGAATCTTCTCCCAAGCCCCATGTCTCTTGCAGACTTCAGCAGGTTTTCCTCCAGGATTTCTCTGTACTTCTCTGCATCTTTTGCCCTCTATCTTCACAAGCTTTGCAGCCCCTGACACAGAGAAGCATCCACATAGCTTGATGCTGCCACCACCATGCTTCACCGTAGGGATGGTGTTCTCAGGATGATGTGTGGTGTTAGGCTTGTCTCTATTTTGGTCTCATCAGACCATAGAATCTTCTTCTACTTGGTCTCAGAGTCTCCCACATGCCTCCTGGCAAACTCTAGCCATGATTTGATGTGAGTTTTTTTCAACAATGGCTTTCTTTTTGCCACTCTCGCATAAAGGCCAGTTTTGTGAAGCACCCGGGCTATTGTTGCCGTATGCACAGTGTCTCCCAGCTCAGCTGTGGAAGACTGTAACTCCTTTAAAGTTGCCGTAGGCCTCTTGTTGGCCTCCCTGACTAGTGCCCTTCTCGCCCGGATACTCAGTTTTTGAGGATGGCCTGTTCTAAACAGATTCACAGTTGTGCCATATTCTCTCCATTTCTTAATAATGGACTTTACTGTGCTCCGGGGGAAATTCAATGCCTTGGAAATGTTTTTATATCCTACCCCTGATTGGTGCTTTTGAAGAACCTTATTCCAGATTTGCTTTGAATCTTCCTTCGTCTTCATGATGTAGTTTTTGTTAGGAAATGTACTAACCAACTGTGATCTCCCAGAGACAGGTGTATTTAACCTGAAATCGTGTGAAATACCTTAATTGCACACAGGTGGACTCCATTCAACTAATTATGTGATTTCTAAAGACAACTGTTGCACCAGAGCTTATTTAGGTGTGTCATAGCAAAGGCGGTGAATACTTATGCAATCAATTATTTTCTGTTTTATATTTGTAATTAATTTAGAACAATTTATAGATTTTATTTTTCACTTTGACATTATGGACTTTTTTTTGTGTTGATCAGTGGCAAAAACTCCAAATTAAATCAATTTTGATTCCGTGTTGTAACACAATAAAATGTGGAAAAGTCCAAGGGGGATGAATACTTTTGAGAGCCACTGTATATGCATACCTGTTTGGTTTCATAAAAGGGTCCACATTTTTTATTAATTAAGCACTAATCTTTGCTGTCTAGATAACTGACCACGTCAACAGATCAATTATCTGCTGTGGCAGCGTATGTTAATGCTATAAACTGAACAAATGTTTTTGTGTGTGTGTGCAAGATTCGAAAATCCTGTTTGGTTTTAAAGGATAAACAATCACACTACTCAGAATCTGATTGGCTGAGGTGGTCAGTGAGATTTATAAATCAAGATTAAATATGGATGAATACACTGGCTGGAACGTCAGAGAGAGTTTGAACTCATGAAACACAGGAAGTAATTCGATACCAGGAAGCAGCAGCAACTTTTCATTAATGGTGCTGTCTTTGAAATAATTATTCCAAACTATCAAATACAAGCAAAAAAACAAAAACAAAAACAAAAAAGACCAGTGGTAATATTGACAGTGCTGAAAAACAGCATTTGGCATTTATAGAGCTGCTTTAGTACTTTAAAAGCAGTGTAGGCTTATACAGACACATTAATTAAACATATTTCAAAAGCTTTTGTGAACAAAAAAGAATAATACAAATAAATGTTTTAATTACTATTATCTTTATAAAATATCAGGCAATTTGCCAGTGCCCTTTTTGAAAGGTCT
Organism: Polyodon spathula; assembly: GCF_017654505.1. Lineage (NCBI taxonomy): Eukaryota > Metazoa > Chordata > Actinopteri > Acipenseriformes > Polyodontidae > Polyodon > Polyodon spathula. The sequence continues at coordinate 21,253,492 of NC_054557.1, read as the reverse complement.
TTTTGAACCTCCCACTCTGCATTGACAGTACGATGGCTTTCTGTGATAAATAACTTGTGAGTTTGCTCTTTACAAAGCAAACAGAAACCAAACCTGTGGTTTCAGAAGCCCACAGAGGCCTACTCTTTGTAACACTCATGGGAAGTTCCCATGTTGCCATGGCAACCATAGCTAGGCCCAAAAAGAACCCTGAAGAAGAGGCCTCTTCTACACTGACACCAAAATGTCCGGCCTAAATTTTCAAGCTTCTAAAATGACTCAGCAAGGTGTTTTTTTTTTTTTCCTACTAAAGGGCAAGCTATGGAATGTGAAACTTTTACTTACACAATTATTGATATGCTTATTGGTTTTTTTAAATGCGGTTGGGAAAAAAAGGGGTTGGATTGAGTCATTTTTTCATATAATGCAAGTAAAGTAACCCTAGTAAGATACAACTGTCCTACAATAACCTGAATGTAATGTACTATACCTAAAACTATTTTATAGCACTGACAAATGCACCAGCTTTTCAAATTGCTATTTCAAATTAAGAGCAAAGCCTTTATCTTATCCAATGCATTTACCAGTACATGTATAAGGTGGTACTACTACACTGTGTTCAGAAGTGATATTTCATTAACAATCTAACATAACGCTAACACCTGGTTACTGATGTAAATATTTAAAAGATACCAGTACTAGTAGCCTTTGAACTGCCATTTATACACTGAACAAAAATATAAACACAACATGTAAAGTGTTGGTCCCTTGTTTCATGAGCTGAAATAAAAGAACCCAGAAATTTTCCATATGCACAATAAGCTTTTTTCTCTCATATTTTGGGCACAAATTTGTTTTCATCCCTGTTAGTGAGCATTTCTCCTTTGCCAAGATAATCCATCCACCTGACAGGTGTGGCATATCAAGAAGCTGATTAAACAGCATGATCATTACACAGGTGCACCTTGTGATGGGGACAATAAAAGGCCACTCCAAAACGTGCAGTTTTGTCACAGAACACAATGCCACAGATGTCTCAAGTTTTGAGGGCGCGTGCAATTGGCATGCTGACTGCAGGAATGTCCACCAGAGCTGTTGCCAGAGAATTGAATGTTCATTTTTCTACCATAAGCCGCCTCCAAGGTCGTTATAGAGAATTTGGCAGTACGTCCAACTGACCTCACAACCGCCAGCCCAGGACCTCCACATCCGGCTTCTTCACCTGCGAGGTCGTCTGAGACCAGCCACTCGGACAATTGATGAAACTGGGTTTGCACAATCGAAGAATTTCTGCACAAACTGTCAGAAACCATCTCAGGGAAGCTCATCTGCGTGCTCGTCGCCCTCACCAGGGTCTTGACCTGACTGCAGTTTGGCGTCGTAACCGACAACAGTTGCATTTTATTGATGGCAATTTGAATGCACAGAGATACTGTGATGAGATCCTGAGGCCCATTGTCGTGCCATTCATCCTCCACCATCACCTCATGTTTCAGCATGATAATGCACGGCCCCATGTCGCAAGGACCTGTACACAATTCCTGGAAGCTGAAAATGTCCCAGTTCTTCCATGGCCTGCATACTCACCAGACATGTCACCCACTGAGCATGTTTGGGATGCTCTGGACCGACGTGTACAACAGCGTGTTCCAGTTCCCTCCAATATCCAGCAACTTCGTACAGCCATTGAAGAGGAGTAGGACAACATTCCACAGGCCACAATCAACAGCCCGATCAACTCTATGTGAAGGAGGTGTGTCGCGCTGCATGTGGCAAATGGTGGTCACACCAGATACTGACTGGTTTTCTGATCCACACCCCTACCTTTTTTTTAAGGTATCTGTGACCAACAGATGCATATCTGTATTCCCAGTCATGTGAAATCCATAGATTAGGGCCTAATAAATTTATTTCAATTGACTGATTTCCTTATATGAACTGTAACTCAATAAAATCTTTGAAATTGTTGCATGTTGCATTTATATTTGTGCTCAGTGTATATATGTACATATATAAGAAAAAGGTAATGTAGGTACACAAAAATGTGAATAATTGAAAAAAAAAAAAAAAAATTGATATCAGAATGTTTCAGACTTCTTTATCCAGATAGATTTTATGTTCATATATATATATATATATATATATATATATATATATATATATATATATATATATATATATATATATATATATATTTTATTTATTTATTGCAGGAGAAGTTGTGAATAATTATGCATGTCCATCTACAAGTGTGAAATTAAAAAAAAATATGTTTTATGCGAACCAAAATGTTAGGGACAAATCGCTTGTATGTGTTTGACTTCACTTAACTAATTCGCAAATTAAAAGGTTATTGAGTGTGTGAATGTTTGTAATTAGTCAAGATGGCATTTAGAAGTTTGTAATTTCAAATGCTGACTGAACAACAAGAGATAAAATGAGAAAATACCGTGCTGGAGTTATGAAATATGCAATGCAATGTGTTAAACCCCCCCCCCCCCCCCCCCCCCCCCCCCCCCCAAAAAAAAAAAAAAAAAAAAACTGTGTGGTAAATGGATTGTTTTCATCCATGCAAAAATTATGTTAAAAAAATAAAACGCTAGTGTACTAACACTGACCACATGAGGAAGTTTAGAGTTCACTGCGCTTTGTTTAAATGAATTGTTCAGAGTGGTGTGAGAATTGAAAGAAAACCCACAAATACATACTGTCACTAAATATAGCAACATCTATTCTTCTCATTGTTACACTTCTGTAATGGTGTAATAACAGGTACAATAGATTACATGTCTGTAGCTCTAACAGAGAATGCTGGCATCCCAGGGAAGTTTGGCAGCTTAGTTTCAGATAGTGGTACAGTACAAACAGATGTGGCATTGATGGTTTTGCTGGCCTTTAAATACGTTCCACAGCCTCTATGGGAATAGTCTGGGACACCCTTTCCCTATTAAAGTGATTGGCTTTGAGGCATAGCTTCCACCAGTGAATTTGGCAGATTTTTCAATCTGAAAAAACTCTATATTTCAAATAATAAGATATTTATATACCCCGTGGAACTGTTGGAACAGCATCTCTGTTCTCCAGGGAGCGGTTGAAAGCCGGAATGAAGACAAAACTGCCAGGATGGGTTATGTTATACTGCAACACGACGACACTCAGGTTTATTTAAAAACGAATTCCAATACTGATGCAGTTTTATCTGCTTGGATGTCAAATCATTTTCTGAAATTAAATGCAAGCAAAACTGAACTGTTGGTAATGAGATCTGAAACCCAGCTGTATTCTTTTGCTAGGTTTTCTTGCTCTTTTGGTGATTCCACTGTTGGCGCCTCTTTGGTTGTCCGCAGTGTCCAGCTAACCCCAATGCTATCATCTACTGTGGCAAAGGCAGGGTTTTATCACCTAAATAAAATGTCCAGAGTTTGTCGTTTGCTGTCTCCCAGGCATGCAGAGATCCTCGTTCATGCCTTTGTAACCTCTCGATTTGATCGGTGCTCTTTTGTCTGGTCTTCCTACTCATTCTCTGAATCCTCGTCAGAATGTGCAAAATGCAATGGCAAGGGTCTTGACAGGCACTAGGAGGACAGAACACATCACTTCGGTCCTTATGCATCTGCTTTGGCTTCCTGTTCATTCTCGTGCTGCCTTCAAGATTCTGTTACTGACATACAAGGCTTTGCACAGTCAGGGTCCTAATTACATTGTTACTCTTGGTGGGTCTAGTTTTAGTTGTGTTGCTCCTTCTCTCTGGAACTCTCTGCCCGGCTGCTTTCGAGACTCCACACCAGTGTTGAATTTTAAAACCACTCTTAAGACACATTTGTTTGCTGCCTTTTTACAGTGATCCTGTGGACTTGTTCTTAAAACCTTTCATGTTTTTTTTTTTTTTTTTTGCAATTGTTGTTTTTGTGATCTTAGGAACTGGTTTTTATTTGTATTTTACCTGCTTTTAATGTATTTTTTTTAATTGACTGTTTATTGTTAGCTTTGTTTTATTATTAGTATGTTCCTGATTTAGTTTTTTCATATTGTGCAGCACCTTGAGACACCTTGGTGTGAAGGGTGCTATCAATCAATCTTTATTTTATATAGCGCCTTTCATAGTGGACCACCATCACAAATTAAATATATCAAGTTGTTATTATTATTATTATTATTATTATTATTATTATTATTATTATTATTACTGATTTTAGTACCCTGTCCAGTAAGGTTTGATTCAGTGTATTCAGAATGTATGTGCTCCACACTGTCTAGTAAACAGTAACAGATTACTCTACGGTCCCTTCAAATGAGTTCAGAGCGCGCCAGTGTTCTTAATCTTGTCTGATAGCTTGAAAATACGGGATTCATTTAATGGGTGTTGCGTGGCAGAAGGATCACAAACTCAGCTGAAGGCTTATTTGATAGCACAGCCTGTGACATAAACACTGTATAGCCTCTCCTCTATTTAACACTTCTACTATATTTCTTAACCACTCAGCAGTTTATATATCTGCATTCCAAAACAGCTTTTAAATACCTTTCTGTCAAATAAGCACATTTGCTTCTAAATCTCATTTCTACCTGTGTTGCTAACCTCCCCAAATGATCCTCAATGGCAATGCAATGGTTCTGTATTATACTAAACACATGTAACACCAGGCTACTTCTTATGGGAACTTGTGAAGTAATTATGTTGTAGGGGATATTTTCAGGTAATTTTCACAAATAAGTTTTAATCAAGACAGTACAAATTGCTTTAAAATGTCTCGATCAACAAGATGCTCCACAGACGTGCCAAAAAAGTTGGCTAGGGCTTTAGGGGCAATTGTAGCACAAGTAAGGGACAGCTAGAATGGGATGAGTCTGCCATGGTAGAATGGTACCACAGTATGTTAACTATACCTTTCCCCAAAATACTGTACGATTGACTACAATGATAAAAAAAAAAAAAAAAAAAAAAAAAAAAACTGTCTCCAAAAACTCCAACAAGTAATTTCTGTAAAGCACTAATGTCTTCGTTCACAGACTAGAATGGAACTGAGATTACAGTATTATTCAGACCAGGAAAAAGTACGTTTACAGTTTTAACGAGACTGTCTAAAATTAGAATCAGGTTGTAGAAATTGTTCAAAAACAAACGAATAATTGAAAGAGTCGGTATCAGTACCAACACTTTCACCCATAACATTTTCCACAGCGCAGGCCAGAGAGTTGCTATCTTCTGACAAACTCCCAAACAACTTGACACAGAAGGCTGATAAAGCACGTGCATGGAAAAGTGGGTTTCATTTGCATACAGCAGCCTGCAGTTTATAGAAAAGATCCTGTTTTTTTTTTTTTTCAAAAATGTGTTGTTCTTTCACATGGAGGCTAATATATGCCAATCGAGATGAACTCAATTATAATATCAAGCTTGCCAGCATTTACCCCCCCCACCCCCCCCCCCCCCCCCCCCCCCCCCCCCGCCCCCCCCCCCCCCCCCCCACACCCCACCACCACCCACCCACCCCACCCCCACCTAACCCCCCCATGCCTATGCCTAGATCTACAGTATGACAGACAGACCGATGGACAGACAGACAGACAGACTGCTGGGTCATTCTACCATTACAGTTGCTTTTGCATCCCAAGGCAATATTTTAGATAAAAACAACCGATTTTACTCAAACTAATTGATACATTACGTCATTCATATTCAGATGCATTCGAAAAAAAATACACTACAAAGCATTTAAAGTGAAAATCATGGTTATTTGTTTAGCAGTGTCCCTATTTTTACTAAATACATTAAGAAAAAAAAAATCTTAATAGATGTATAATATGTTACCATTATAACAGAAAACAACTCAGTAGTTTGTTTATACATTTACACAATCAATAAATATGTACTGTATATAAGATATTTAATAGGGTCCTTAAATCCACTGTTACTGAGGAGAACCACCTCTGCAGAATAATGGATTATTCCACAAATCACATGATCTTCAGCATGTGACTTTATCAGCAAGGAAGAAGATAGATGAAAATTCCAGCTAGCATGTCTAAGCAATGTGTCATACATTTTTTAAAGCTAACTTATCTCGGGGTAAGTAGGGTACTTAAGTATGGCTTCAGATTTTCAGTTTTAACTTATAAAACTTGATCAAACACCCCCGATACAAAAAAAAAAAAAAAAAAAAAAAAAAAAAAAAAAAAAAACTATTACAGTTAAGATACAGAGGATTTAAAACAGAATTGTGGTGAAATGTACAAAAATGCCTCCACACAAAAGCCCCAGAAGAATGTGCCCGTGACCAGAGGGATTTCGTTGTGAAAGACAGCAAAGGAAAGAAGATACAACTTAAGTGTGCAAGTACTGTCAAGATACTACTATACATATTTTGACAGAAAAAAAAATGCTCAAGCATTTTGGAAAGAAACCAAAACACTAATTTCATACAGTATATCAAAACCGAAAGCCATGAAAAAAAAAAAAAAAAAAAAAAAAAAAAGATTTACATAAAACTAGCTCAAAATAACCACAGAAAAATACGATTAATAAAACCCCTAAATCAGAAGCCCTATTTATAAGTGTCAATAAATGTTACATGAAGTAAATCAGAAAACTTTTTACAAAAATAAATAATTTGTTTTATAAACTCAAGAAGGCCTTTTACCAGAAGCACAACATTCTGTTTACATCATGAGGCATAAAGGGCAAATATTGTTCTATATGTCAGCACTGGTTACTGGTCTGTTACATGTTTGCAGTAACATAGTTGAGTTTTTAAATACAAATCTACCAGTTGTTGGTAATTGTTTTATTACATATTTTTTGAGTCAAATACCAAATAAATCTCTAACTTTCAAATGTTAGGTTTTCTATGAGGGTGCGTTCAATGCTGGTATGTGCATTGTTAACATTGTAAAGTTCTACATCAACACTGACCTGAAAAAAAGGGGACATGGAGATTAGAGAAAGGGGCATTCAGAACAGAAAATAGGAGGCACTTTTTTACACAGAGAATTGTGGGAGTCTGGAACCAACTCCCCAGTAATGTTGTAGAAGGTGACACCTTGGGATCCTTCAAGAAGCTGCTTTGGGATCTGATTCTGGGATCAATAAGCTACTAACGACCAAATGAGCAAGACGGGCCGAATGGCCTCCTCTCGTTCGTAAACGTTCTTATGTTCTTATGTTATAATTAAAAACACATACATTGTTAATTGTACCAGGATTTATGGCTTGTTATTCACAGGTTTTCTGTTGCTAAGCTCAGCAACAGTGTTTTTTGTTATGTTTTAAATGTTGTTTTTTTTCTAATAAAAAATATTTATTGCAAAAAAAAAAAAAACATGTTGCTTTTCAATGTTTTTACAAGGCACTATAATGGTAGAATGACCATTCTATGTATAGTCTTGTATATTCTCAATAACCTATAATTGTATATTCTCAATAACCTATGCTAAATAATGTTAATGCCATGTTTCATGACAACTGGATAAGCGGTTCTCTCTCTCTCTCTCTCTCTCTCTCTCTCTCTCTCTCTCTCTCTCTCTCTCTCTCTCTATATATATATATATATATATATATATATATATATTATATAGAGAGAGAGAGAGAGAGAGAGAGAGAGAGAGAGAGAGAGAGAGAGAGAGAGAGATATCTGGAAATATGACATGTAACTTCAGTGCGTTCGACTCTCCACTATATCCCTTATTCAAGGCATTTCATCCACAGTGGGTGACAATAACCACACATTGTCTGCATATTGAGTTCTTTTTAATCATTTTGAGGGTGTTATGATAAATATTAAAACGTCTTTCAGTTCTTCATTTAATTGTATCCACCATTTCATAGTTTAATATAATGCCTTTCTACAAGGTATTTTAAGCCAATCAGAGCACACACACATACAGCAGTACAAACCCACAAAGTTGTTCTTGAGAAAAATCACTTTATCTGATACTGTTGTTTTAACTCAATATGTAGACGATACTGTTCTTTTCTAAACGTGTTCTCTTTGTAACAACTTCTGTGGGAGTGTCAAACTGCTCTTCCAAATAAAATAATATGTGTGTGAGTGTGTGTGGAAATAGGTTATTGTTGTAATGATAATTCCGTATTTTGTAGTCGGATACAATTATGAATTGTTAAAATAATTATTTTAGTAGCATTTCCTGCGAAGGTACCAGAATAGAACTTATTCTATCCTGCTGACTAAGATAAGTTGCAAGACAGTATCAATACATATCCGTAATGGGTAATTGTACAAAAAAACATGATCCATACAGATGATCTTTGACCATTGTAATGCAGCGTAATGTCGTGTGCAGATTGGATTCTGGATTACATATACCTTCAGTCACACTATAGTGGACAGAAGTGCAATCCGTGGAAGCACTGAAGCAAACGGCTCTGACCAAATGTTTTGCAGCACCTAGAGCAGGGCTTCTCAAACTCGATCCTGGGGACCCCCTGTGGCTGCTGGTTTTCATTCCAACCGAGCTCTCAATTACTGAACTAGACCCTTAATTGAACTTAATTGCTTAATTGGACATTTTTACTTGTTTTCAGCTCTTGAACAGTTGCATATTTCAAGTTAGCTGTAACATGTTAGTAACTTGAACTGCAACTGTTCAAGAGCTGAAAACAAGTAAAAAGGTTTAATTAAGCACATTATTAGTTCAATTAAGGACCGAGTTTGAGAAGCCCTGATCTAGAATTTTAAGATTGAGACATAACCACAAAATGTTTTTAAAAAAACCCAAAAAACTACATGACCATAATTTTGATATTTTATTTATCAAAGAAAGTACAAAATGACATCACAAAAGTCTACCTTAAGCCATAATAGTAGTACAGTATTTCATGCTAGATTTTGACATGTCAGATCTTCCCGTTTTTGTCAGTTTGTCGTTAAGTATTTTAAAAAGTGCCAAGCTATATGTAGTTCAATATGTTAACGTAACATTATTCCGGTTTCATTCGACTTTATGAAGCAAAATTTGTTAATTCTATAGGGCAGTAGTTCTCACCCCCGGTTCTCCGGGACTCGTTCATTTTCATTCCAACTGAGCTCTCAATTACTTAAATACGTGCTAATTAAACTAATAATTAGCTTAATTAGGCCTTTTTAATTGTTTGCTGCTCTTAAATAATGGGAGACTTCAACTTAACTATAAAATGTATAAATAACTTAAAATCTGCATCTTTTTAGGAGCTGAGAACAATTCAAAAGGTCTATTTAAGCTAATTATAAGTTCAATTAAGTGCTTAGTTAAGAAATTGAATGAGCAGCTGGAATGAAAACCTGCAGACTCGGGGGTCCCAGAGGATCAGAGTTGAAAACCACTGCTATAGAGTGATGCAAAAACTGTAGAGGTCGATCTTGAATAATAGACTGCAATAATTGTGAAAATAACAGTAATAGTTTTAGTTAATGCCTTTCCCAGTATTTTTCTTTTTTAGGTGAAACTATGTCAACTAGCATAATGTTTCAGCCAACGCTTTTATCTGTCCTATTGAGATGAAACGGTAAGAAAAAGTACAAATACACTGATGTTTCAGCGAATGCCTTCATCTGTGTTAGGTAGGTAAAACTATATGGTAGGGGTGTGCTGATAGCTTTAGCTTTACATTTTCGTCAGGTATTTAATCAATCAAAATCCATCTGTTTATTAATATGCCAATTAATGGCAATTAACCTCTGCATGGAATATTTTAAAAACCAACTGGAAACTAATTTTCCTCTCATCCGGGGTGCTGACATTTTTACTGCAAATGCAACATAAACATGACCTTTCCTAACTCGAGCTACCGCTGTGCAAACTGGGATATGTAGTTCTTTGTCAAGTTCAATGAGGGTTAACACTTTAGACTAAAAATCCCACAATTCACTGCATAAACAAGGGCAACTAAGGGACAGCCTTGTTTTGTGTTGGACAATTAACACATTTAATTTCATTTTGTCAATACCTAACCACTTGACGATTCTTTAATTACTCTGAAAATATTCGGTTAGGTTAAGTTTTGGATCTATTTGACTCGACTCTAGTTTCCAATTTCCCCAAATGCTATTTTTCTTTTCATTTTCTGTATAATATTTTATGACTTTTCCTAAGTTTTTTTTTTTGTTTGTTTCTTTTTAGAACAGCTGGCATCAATCTATGTAGATTTGTGTGCAGGAATAAAACAAACTTCATTAATTTATTATTTTATTATTATTATATTTGTATTATTATTTATGGAAGTGGTTGCACCTGTCTGGAGTTATTTATAAACAAATATAAATTTGTTTACTATACCACTGATTTTGAACTTCTTAATTATTGCCCTATTATATTACGTATATTTATAATTATCTTTAGGTGTGCCAATAAGTTTCACACCTATCTTTTTGAGAAAAAAAAAGATTACTTGTTAAAAATAAACTTTTTCTCTGAGCAATTGTATTAGTATAAACGAATATAGTTTTCCCATATTTTGGAGCATAAAATATAGCTCATTACCTGTGTTTATCTTATACAGCCTTTTTTGCTCATCTTTATCAAGGGTGCCAATAATTTTTGGAGCCTAATTTTCTCTGTCAGTATTGCAACAGCATGTCATTGGTAAAGACATTCCAAAATGAGGAGCTGCTAGGCTGGCAGCCAAAGAAATTTCTGCTCCTAGCCTAAGAGTGCATAAAAGAGTAAAACCTTTGCAAATAAAAACAGTTAATCAATTTAAGGATGTTTAAATTAATTTGAAATTGCATCGGGTCAATATGACCCAAAATATAACAGATGCACCCAAGTTCTGAATATCTTTGGTAGAATCTTTGGTAGAATCGAGCATTATGTAAAATTTCAACTGGAAAAAAAAAAAAAGTATTTCAGAGTGATAAGAAACTGATATGGAAGATCGACTTGATAAGCGACGGAAAAGAAGGCAGGCTTGTGAAAGATGTAAATGTGTTGCATGTGTGTTGATCCTCGTTGTGACATTTACAGGTGAGAGATGTATCTCTAAAGCAGGATAGAGGGGATCCCCCAATACGAAACACGGCGTGCCCCAAAAATCCCAAAAGAAAAGTCAATGTTCTCAGAACTTCTCCTATAACACTGGAAATAGTATATGTGTTTCAATGACATACGATGGGACTTACAGAAAATCATTACATCATTATATAACTCTTTTTGAAAAGTTTAAAACACCTATTGTTATTTGTTGTACTAAAACTATCTGTATACATTTACTAAACTTCATTATCGACCCTGAGAAAGTCGTCTTCTGGTCAAAACATGTCAACATCTACAGAAAAATTAAGTACAGCTATGGCCAAAAGTTTTGCATCACCTAGAATTTTAGAATTGCGACACAGTAATAATAATAATAAAAAAGGATGTTATTTTCATTCCTCTACTAAAGGATTATATATTTGCATTATCTTTTTTTTAGGAGGGTTTAAAACAGACTTGCCTGTGTCTAACGCTAGTATCTAAACTTGGATTGTGTTGAATCTATTTCACTTTCCCTTTAGGGGAATATCTACGGGGAAATTTCAGTGAGCAGTCTCAGGCCTTAGCCAGGTAAAACCCCCTCCTACAAACTAGGACAGGCAAACAACGCTCTACAATGAACAAGTGACCACCAAGAGATACGATCCCACACAACGAGAGGATACCTTCTTCCACAGTGCAAACTGTTCAGAATGACTTTCACTTACTCCCCCAAGCCTCACCAGCGTTCCATTGATCACAAATGCTGCTCATGTACTGTAGAATCACATTTAATGTCTTAATGGATATGCAACTAAAAGTCAGGTGGACAATCGTTTAGGCAAATGCCTTCATGTGTGTTATTGATTGAGGTGCAATCCTCAGCCAGTTTAAATATCAAGCCAGGCAATAATTGACTGATTGCACCATTTTGCTCTGTGATGCACCATTTAGCCACTAAAGGGTTGTTTAATAAAGTGAACAATTAATGGAATTGAAACCAGGGCAGGCACATTGAGACGGTCTTCATAATTGCTTAGTGAGTGAAAGATTATAGTCAGATGCAACTTCTGTAGGTGGCTGGGAGTGGATCATAAATCAATGTTTAGCGAGGATTGGATGCAAAACCAAGGCAGTGTGGTCACCGTGTACAGCTATGGCCAAAAGTTTTGCATCACCCTATAGAATTAAATAAATTTGCTTCATAAAGTCGAATGAAACCTGCTGAACAATGTTACTTTAACATAGTGAATTACACACCACTTTTTACTTTTCCTTATTCTTAATGGAATGATCAAAGTAAAAGTATAAGAAACAAAGTAAACTTGACCAATGGTGCGAAAGTTGAGAACCCATTCTACAATTGTTAAAATTTAAATTTTGCGATTTTTTAAAAGCAGATTTAAAAAAAACGCAAAAAACATTCAGGTATTTATGATAACATGCAGTAGCATACACAGTGAAACACGGATCTGAGGGGTGGTTTAATATTTTAAGCATCTACAAGGCGGTACAAACAAACATTGCTCAGATCCATTTGTCGTGGCACTGAAACAGAGAAAGGTATTGGCTTCTATTTTTCAGTGTTTTTCATATATATATATGGCTAGTCTATTATGCAGGGCTGTTTATTTGTTTTGGTCCAGTAGACATGGCTTGGGGATTAGCATGAGATTCCAGGGTGAAATCCCATGTTAATTTGGGAACAGAATCCTCAGACAACACAACACAAAAATGCCCCTGCAAAAGTACCATCCGAGCTGAAATAATGTGAGTGTGATTCTAGACTGCATTGGACAATATAAATGTATGGCTAGTTAATTGGTATTTTTATATATGAATACCAGGGGTCTCCAAACCTGGTCCTGGAGAGCCCCAGATTCTCAGGATTTATAGGTATCTGTGTCATCAACCGCTAAAGATCTGGAACACCTACTAATCTTGCAATTAAGTAACTGAGAGCTCGGTTGAAACAAAAACCAGAAGAACCTGTAGCTCTCCCGGACCATGGTCGGACACCCTTGAATGTATACAGTACCCCCTCTTGATTTCTGTTTGACTTGTTGTGGCAGTGTTGCCCTGACCCTGTGTGTATTTTGTGTTGTATGTTGCGTGTTGTGTGTTAATGTTGGTGTATAGTCATTGGTACAGTGGACATAAATGGGTCTGTGGAACACAAGTTGTTTAAAATGTATATTTGTATTTAGGCACAAGGATTGCACAGCACTTCACGCGCAGGTAAAATGTAATAATATGTGAGCACGGGGAATTGCACTTTATTAATTCACGTGCAATTGTACCGAGACTCCAATTGAATGATTGATTAGCAATCGAGTCTCGGTACAGCTGCATAAAAGCTGCATGTTTTCACTCCCTCGGGGTTGTGTGTTCAGTGAGTGGTGAACGGGATTGGAGATGGAGGTAACGGTTAGTATAATAGTTAAAATACAACTTCACCATGTTTTGTCTGTATAATCCGTTTTGTTTGTCTTTTTATTTTGGCTGCGAGTGCCGTGTCCTGTGTCTTGTTTGTCTTTCAACCTTTTATTTTTTGTCTGTTTCGTTATTAAATAAGCTTCACCAAACCCCACCTCTCTGTTGTTTATTTCCTGGTTCCTGGTTTCTGGTCTGACATCACCCACTGCAGCCGTCTTTGTATCACTTGCACATAAAAAAATACAAATGTTAAATACTGAAAACATTGACTAAGTGAAGGGCCCTAATAGAATCTAATATAGGAGCTTTAAATGTACTGTCAAGATGGCCTAATTGTGAGTTAACTATTGAGTTAGTTATCAGATGGTGAAATATTGAGGGAGCACTGTAGCATTGCACAATAAACTCTCAGTCGTTATTTTATACAGTATGTTTCATTCAGGTTTCATTCGACTTTATGAAGCAAAATTTGTTAATTCTATGGGGTGATGCAAAACTTCTGGCCACAGCTGTATGCAATTGTAATGGAACTTGGTATTAATATTACTAAAGTTACTGAGAGTATTAGATTCTGCAGCTATATGGGAAACACTGATGGCAGTCATCAACAACTGGGGGCTGGTTTTATCCAGCAAAGAAGAATGGGAACACAGCACCCATTCAAGTTACACGACTTAAAATGAACAGTCCAGGAATTGAATTCCAGGGCAGGTAGACATTCTTGACATGTTTATTTCTAATGCTTAACAACAGGTGGTTTTCTAACTTTCAAAGTAAACAGCTTTGTGAATCCCCCCCCCCCCCCCCCCCCCCCCCCTTAGGATATTCAAGTGAAATTCATAGAAAATGCATTATTATATGCTGGCTTTCGGCTTGCAGGCCTGTTTCATATTTCGGTTCCCCTTTCTATCGTGGAATATTGTGAACTTTGACACTAGCTGCTACTTTTCAACTGCCTCGCTTCGAATCTACAGTCCGGTTCCCCAAGACTACAGCTACTGGCTCTAGTCTTTTGCTTGGGTTTAACCTTATTTTTCTGTACGTTTCTAGGGGTGTTTACCTCTTAATCCCATCCCTAAATAGTGGGGTGCAATTAAGTACTTTGAATCATTTGCTTCTATGCCTAACTTAAGGTGTAACTCTCCCTTACAACTCTCAGGCCCCACTTTCCATTCATTGTTAATTAAAGGGAATATGAGTATTGCACACCCCTAGGAATAATAATAATAATAATAATAATAATAATAATAATAATAATAATAATAATAATAATAATAATAAATAACATGTTTTTATTATGTAAACCAAACCTAGAGCATGTGCTGGAATTATTTAACTACGCTGAACAAAAATATAAACGCAACATGCAACAATTTCAAAGATTTTACTGAGTTACAGTTCATATAAGTAAATCAGTCAATTGAAACAAATTCATTAGGCCCTAATCTATGGATTTCACATGACTGGGAATACAGATATGCATCTGTTGGTCACAGATATCTTTTAAAAAAAAAGGTAGGGGCGTGGATCAGAAAACCAGTCAGTATCTGGTGTGACCACCATTTGCCTCATGCAGTGCGACACATCTCCTTCGCATAAAGTTGATCAGGCTGTTGATTGTGGCTTGTAGAATGTTGTCCCACTCCTCTTCAATGGCTGTGCGAAGTTGATGGATTTTGGCGCGAACTGGAACACGCTGTCGTACACGTCGATCCAGAGCATCCCAAACATGCTCAGTGGGTGACATGTCTGGTGAGTATGCAGGCCATGGAAGAACTGGGACATTTTCAGCTTCCAGGAATTGTGTACAGATCCTTGCGACATGGGGCCGTGCATTATCATGCTGAAACATGAGGTGATGGCGGTGAATGAATGGCACGACAATGGGCCTCAGGATCTCATCACGGTATCTCTGTGCATTCAAATTGCCATCGATAAAATGCAATTGTGTTCGTTGTCCGTAGCTTATGCCTGTCCATACCATAACCCCACCGCCACCATGGGGCACTCTGTTCACAACGCTGACATCAGCAAACCGCTCGCCCACATGACGCCATACACACTGTCTGCCATCTGCACGGTACAGTTGAAACCGGGATTCATCCATGACGAGCACACTTCTCCAGTGTGCCAGTGGCCATTGAAGGTAAACATTTGCCCACTGAAGTCGGTTACGACGCCGAACTGCAGTCAGATCAAGACCCTGGTGAGAACGACGAGCACGCAGATGAGATGGTTTCTGACAGTTTGTGCAGAAATTCTTCGGTTGTACAAACCCACAGTTTCATCAGCTATCTGGGTGGCTGGTCTCAGATGATCCCGCAGGTGAAGAAGGACGTGGAGGTCCTGGGCTGGCGTGGTTACACGTGGTCTGCTGTTGTGAGGCCGGTTGGACGTACTGCCAAATCCTCTAAAATGACGTTGACATTCTCTGGCAACAGCTCTGGTAGACATTCCTGCAGTCAGCATGCCAATTGCACGCTCCCTCAAAACTTGAGACATCTGTGGCATTGTGTTGTGTGACAAAACTGCACGTTTTGGAGTGGCCTTTTATTGTCCCCAGCACAAGGTGCACATGTGTAATGATCATGCTGTTTAATCAGCTTCTTGATATGCCACACCTGTCAGGTGAATGGATTATCTTGGAAAAGGAGAAATGCTCACTAACAGGGATGTAAACAAATTTGTGCCCAAAATTTGAGAGAATTAAGCTTTTTGTGCGTGTGGAAAATTTCTGGGATTTTTTTATTTCAGCTCAAGAAACAAGGGACCAACACTTTACATGTTGCGTTTATATTTTTGTTCGGTGTAGCTCTGTGCATTCTGAAGGTACTTGATTGATTATCTAAAACCACATCTTCTCAATACTGAAACCGGGGGGGAATTCTGGTCAAAGTGTTTTTTTAAAGAAAACTATAATTTTCCCTCTCGCCTCTCACTGGCTAACCACATTCACAGTTTTGCACTAGCCACTGAATCAATATTCAGGCAAAAGGCCAAAAAACAGAACAAAAAAAAATAAACCACACACATCCTACACACAACATAACAGATACATTATAACTGCTGCGACAGGGGAAACCCTCTTTCAGTGAGGGGACTGATATGAGAATATGATAAACCAGATATAGTCAATGAAGAGTTTGTGAGTGAGTGTGCCATTGTGTATTTAGGAGCGTTTCTTTTACTCTCGGTCTCTCAGTTTCCCTTTCAGAGTGGATGGTGTCTTAGGTCCCTGGTGTGACGGGTGTCTGATTAATTTACTGGGAGGCTTTTACAGGACAGGCAGGAATGCAGGCCTCACCTACATCCAAAGTGTCATGCTTGCTGTTGCTATGGTGCGCTGTTTTGACTGCAGCCTTCCTGGGAATGGCTTTCTTTGTTGTAACAGGGCAACACTGTGACAAAAACAAAGAGGTAAGTCTTTCTGTCCCTCTACAGAGAAGCTTGGAAAGTTATTTTAAATGTTAAAAACACAGCAAGGTGTAGCAATCACTAAAGATGCAAATATAAATTGATTACTGATTGCCATGGCTTTAATTCTCTGAGTCGCAATTAAGCATTCATCAATCAATTTAGCTGCTCTTTCAGCTCTCGTTAGCTTGGGTTATATTGAAACGGTTATGCTTCCATGTATCAGCTGTTCAGTGAAAAAATATATCTGAAGTTCTCACCTGTTACAGGTCTGTAGAGTCATGAGTGCTGATTAAGGGAATATCATCAAATTATAATCAGCAAATGAAAATGGATGTTTCCTTTAAATAGGTAGAGGTAGAGAGAAAGTAAATGTTAGGGAGCGAGGGGGAGAAGTCTGTCTGTGAAAAGTGGCTCGGAAGGAGAAATGTTTTGCAATATTAACCATTTAAGGATTTAGATTTGTTTTATTGTATTTGTGATATGACAGTGTGTTCATGGAACTTAATGTCCATTGCAAAATCACTGAACACGAATGCATTCTAAGGTAAGTATTTTCTTGGTTCAGCATTTTTCACCTGATATGTATATATATATATATATATATATATATATATATATATATATATATATATATATATATATATATACATACACATACAAAAAGCATGTACTCTACAAAAAAAAAAGAATCGGAGTATATTGGTGAAAGACGGAAAACAGACATCCTTTCCTCACTTATTTTGTTACCTATTGATCAAAATCCTACAAAGAAAGATCCATTCCACGTGTCAAATCTATAAATATTCCTTTGTGGGTGTATATGACTCTTTGAGATCAATTAAGAGGCTTTTACAGTATATCACGATTTATATATGTGGGAATAAATGTAAAAAGAAAAAAGAAAAACATTCTCAGAATTACTCATGCCAAGTTTTTTGATGCAGGACAAACTTCACTGCTTTGTTAATCTTGGAAACCACAAAGATAATTCAGTTTTCTGGTTAACCTGTTCTGGTGTGTCAAGTTTATTGTTCATATCAGATAACATGACTAGTATTTCATAAGATGCTAACAGACATTTCTTAGAATGAATAACCATCTAGAGGGTGCAGGTTCTCTGGGGAGCCTGTTGAGTTTATTATCTGTAAGCTTGAAGCACACAATGTACAGCTATGGCAGTGGGTTTTGCATCAACGCATAGAATTAAGTAATTCTGCTTCATAAAGTCGAATGAAACATGCTGGATAATGATAAATTAACACACTGAATGTCACATTAACATATTTTCCATCTACTTAACTAAAATTATAGGTAATGCAAAACTTTTGGCCATAGCTGTGCACCAGAGGGTTTGAGAGAGGGAAGGACGGAGGCTGGCACGAGTGCTTTGAGCTGTGGAGGGACTGGGAGGGAATGGGGGAGGTTGGCACTAATGCTTTGAGCCAAGGAGGGAGGCTGACTCTAGTGGTTAGAGTGGAGGAATAAGGGAGGGAGGCTAGTGGTTAGAGCTGAGGGGGGACTGGAAAGGAGAGAAACTGGGACTGGGGAATGGAGAAAGACCAGCTCTTGTGGAACGAAACGAGGGATTGGGAGGGAGGATTAAACAAGTCTTTAGAAAACCCACAACTATGCGGAACTAAAGAGTTTTTCAAACAAAAGGAAGTTTCATTTTTCACAGTAGACTGGAACTTTTCAATTCCACTTAAAAATCTATAACTCATTTATTTCAGTGCCACTCGCTGCTTGGCGTTTCAATGGTATCTGTGTTAACATAGTTTCTTGGGATATCGAAAGTGGTCTGGTTTAGTTTCACATCTCATGAGGTTTTTAATTTAAATTTTTTCTGTTTTCAGTAGGGTAGTTAAAATGCCAGGGGCTTTCACATGGGAAGTTTTATGTTTAAAAATCAATATTCTGTAATGTTGTCTACAAAAATGCTAAATAAAACTGACCATAGAATGAACACCCGCCATAGCACTGTCGATGAGGTGCCTCTATGGGTCATCAGGAGAGCACTGACAGTGAGTCTGCAAGTTGCTTTTTAAATTATTCTGAAGGGATACATCATGTAACAAATCCTCATTGATTAACAACAGCCTCTAATTCATTCAGGATTGTATTGTATTGTATTGTATTGTATTGTATTGTATTGTATTGTATTGGGATGGGAATCTGCAGCAATAGCATAAGCAGTTCAGTTGAATCACTTTTCTTTTGGAAAATTGCATACACTAATTGTAGATTAAATTTGTTTCCTATTTCAATTCAGGTAGACAAAGATGCTAATCCAACTAAAGGTAACTATTATTATTATTATTATTATTATTATATTATTATTATTATTATTATTATTATTAGCTCAAGGATAGGTGCTCAGACATCCTAATTAGAAAATGTAATTAATTAAAACATTCCATTTGGGACAATAGGACAATAGCACAGAAACCAGGACCAAAGTTAGGACAGATTTAGGACAGAGGGTAGGAGACATGACTTTACACAGAGAGTGGTGAGGGTATGGAATGGGTGACCTAGCCATGCTGTTGATGCTGAATCACTGGGGTCCTTTAAGAGCTCAGTCAGCTGCCAGATGCAATATAAAACTCATTAACAAAACATATATTCAATCATAAAAAAGTCATACTCACACATCTTCCTTCAATTTTATTAACGACACATGTTTATGTTAATGCTTTTATTTTCTACAACAAGGTTTCCTGACTAAAAATATAGTTGTCTTTGTTTTTTTCAGTTAAAGCAAGTGGACAGATGGGGCAACAATACAGTAAGTAGGACTCTGTTGTGTGTGTATGTGTCTGGCTGTCTGTCTGCCCATCTGTCTGCCAGCCTGGGCTAACCCTGTGCCAATCTCCCCTGTAGACAGCACTTCTACTGCAGCGCCTCCTACAGTCACCAGTAAGATCTTACTCCCCAATATCGGTGAGTTTGGAGTTTATACTAATTTAGTACAAGTTTTTAGTATAACAGTTTCACGTTTACTCAATGGCTTGGTCATCAAAAACCCAGTTTGCTGGTCCGATTCTCTCTATAGATTATGCTAAATAAAGTTTCATGACTATTGGGTAAGCGGTTCTCCAGATATATGGAAAAATATTACGTTTAATGTATGTATTCCACTATATATTTCATCTCCAGCAGAGATGGCAATCTGTATAAGTAATGCATTTTAAAGTACATAGAGATACTGAAGTCTTACTCATTTTGCATTACCGTCATTTCATAGCTCCTGTGTAAAAGATGACCTCATTTTGGTAAACTTGTATTCGATATTCTGGTATAATGTTGTATAATGCCCTGGCGAAAGACCACACTTAGTCTCCACACTAGCTTACAAATTAATGTCATTTTTATTTAACTCAAGGGTTGCTTCTGAAGTAAGGTGGTTTGAAAATTGACCATATGTGCACCCCTAATGGCCATTCCTAAAACTTCAGAAATTCAGTTTTAAGGTGTATTTTCAGAAACCGCAGTGGTTGAAAAATTACATTAGTTAGTAAGCATGGTAAATAATAACCTAGGCGGAGGCATTGATATTATACACAACTAACAGGATTTTAAACAGTTTCGCTTATTTAATATCTTTAAACAGATGATCGCCGCAGACAAACGCCTCTCATTCACTTGACCAGTAAGTATCTCAGAAAATGGATTCCAAAATTGAACTGGGATCCTGAGTGAGCCGAACCATTAACAAACCACAGCATTACAGCAATGGCAACTTCAAACTGGAGCGGTTCTGGTTGCTTTAAATGTGTGATATGATCTCTAATGCATATGTAAAAATCGTAAAGGTTGTATTCAGGAATTACTATTAAATATGCATTTTTTTAAAAGAAATATACTGCATTTTGCATGAACAGGACGACCTCTACAAAATTGAATTTTGACAATGGTGATTCTCATCCATTATTTGCAACGTCTAAACAGGAACAAAAGAAGGCTGGAAAAACTCCCAGAGCACAAGAAGGATCTCTCTGAAATCCAATGTCATCGTGATAGAAGAAGATGGATATTACTATGTCTATTCACAAGCCACTTTCCTGGTGAAAAGAACAGGTGTACAGCTAGGCATGACCCTCTTCAAAAACAGCCCCAGCTACCAGAAAAACAAAACCATCTGCGAATCCATGGACTCTCCTCATTGGGTGAAGAAGCCCCTATCCCGGACACTGTCCCAGGGCACAGTGGTGAAGCTGGAGAAAGACGATGAGCTCAAACTTGCTGTTCAGCCAGAAGAGGACCTCGATCTCGACTCCATGTTCTTCGGAGCCTTCAAGATTTCAGAATGATTGCTGATTTTACACAAATTAAGCAATCAAAATGTCCATTTCTACTTGGCTGTCTACTTTATTAGAACCTGCACCTAATATGAGGGTCACGGTTTGCCCTGATCACAGTCTTGACATGGCATAGACCACAAGGTGTTGGAAGGTGCCTCATTCAGTCATGTGTATTTTACACATTTGGCGAGACAGGCAGAGATTGATGATAGTGAATTGTCTTGAACCCGTTGCTGCTTAGCTGCTTAGCGCATCGGCTTTCTGAGATCTGAGCAGATCACAATCCAAGAAGTAGTACTGACCAGACCTGGTTTGTGTTGAGCGGTTTTCTTTAGATGATCAGCAATGTAGTATGGAATTGTACCATCAATGACATGTACAGCTATGGCCAAAGGTTTTGCATCACCCTATAATATGAACTAATTTTGCTTCATAAAGCCGAAACCTGTTGAATAATGTTATGTTAACATATTGAATCACATACCACTCTGTAGCTTTACAAGACTGACAAAAATTATGTCGGTAGACTTTTGCGATATCATTATATATACACACACACACACACACACACATATATATATATATATATATATATATATATATATATATATATATATATATATATATATATATATATATCATATATATATATATATATATATATATATATATATATATATATATATATATATATATATATATATATATATATATATATATATAATATATATATAATATAAATATCCATATTAAACCTTATATTAGCTTTTCATCCTTTTGAAAATTCTAGGTGATGCAAAACTTTTTAAGCATCACATGTGTCAGATAGAAAATCTATCTCTATCTTTTAATCTTATTTTTAATCTTAAATATTGAACAAAAATAAAATGTTAGTTGTATTCGTATTTGCTTTATGTTAGACTATGCTGTTGTCACTGTATTTATTTAAAATAAAGTATTTAATTTTTTAATAAAGAAAGAATGCACAAATCACTGATCTATCTACGTGAGTGAATGTTCTCATTAGAGACTTTTCCCCTCATATTCTTCTAGTGGAAATAGGTGTGTCTAGTCAGGTGTTGAATGCCACTGTAGCATTGCTTGTTACAATACATTGCATGTTTGCAAGCCTGACCCAGCACAACCCAGCCTGCTGCCTTTCCAGTGGTGGCTTTTCTGTAAATGTTGCCCTTCCAGGAACATCAGGGAGACAGCCTTGAAGGAATCTGTGGTTGATTAATGCAGCAACTATCATGGCCCTTGTGAAGCATTGAGATCTGTTCTACTTTCTCATGATTGTTTCTGAATAGTTGCACACAACTGTCACACATGTATTGCATACATTTTGTGGTGAATGAATCTATCTATCTATCTATCTATCTATCTATCTATCTATCTATCTATCTATCTATCTATCTATCTATCTATCTATCCTCTCCCTTACAACAATTATTCATAATTAATTCAGATGACTTGGGATAAGCCATTTGTTTCTCATTTTATCCCCAAAAAAGAACATGTCTGTCTGCAGCTTTAATGAAAGTAAACTATGAAGAATGAACGGCCAACAAGAAGGAATCATATCGTATTAAAATTGAACATGACTGTGGGATGCTGCCTGTAACTTTAAAGATGTGCTAAGCAGTGCTTTTAATTGAGCTGAGAACCTTTAGGTTATTCACTGAAATGTAATTTTAAAGCTAGAGTTAGCATTGATTTATTAGGCTGTAACTATGAAAGAATGTAGCCAGCAGACACCAAGAAGCAATTTCTTAGGAACTGAACAGGAATGTGTAACAGATTCTGTCTGCATCTTTAACAAAACAATAGAAGAATGCAGTAAGCTGATGGTGAATTTATTTTAGTGGGAAATTGAACATGATTGAGGAACGCAGCTTTAATTTACTGTTGCATCGTTTCACAAAAAGAGTGCCATCTGCAATAAGCGTCTGGATTTTTAAAAAATATATAAAACACGCCATCTTGTGGCAAGTTATATATCTGCACTTCCTTCCACTGTTGATAAATACGGGCTTCTGAGAAAAGTTCATTTAAATAATTCCATGTGTTCCATGTGATCTCACCGATGCAGTTTGAAGCACCTCTACACTGATTTTAAATACAATATTTGGTACCATAAGATTAAGGAAGGATCTCAGATTGCAAGCCTTACTTTCAGTGTTCCCTTTCCTAGATCATTTTTACCTCAGCAGTGGCTTTGGGCTCTAATTACAGGGACTAATGTATTAAAGGGATGGGGATCACAGTTTTTAATATATTAAAGGGATGGGGATCACAGTCTTATTGTCGGTGCAAATGATAACTAGTGCATCTTGGCGTGCTCCTGAAAGCAGCAGCACTGGCAGGGGGAAAAAACAAAAAAACAAAAACATAACGGAGAATTGATAAACCCTAGTCAAGACTTTGCAGCACAGAAACCAGGACTAGAGAATATGGTTGTGAACTAGGAGAAGACTGACAGAGGTTAAGAGATATACAGAGTGGTGATGGGCCTAATGATGAATGTTCTTATGTTATATTCTTCTATATGATTGCTATCTGCCTTTAGCCATGTTTAGCTGAGGTGTTTTTTTACAAGAATCACAAGAGTGTTTCGACATGGAGGGGGATGTTGGCGACATTCTACCAGCAGATGGCAGTGTAGACCGTTTTTTGAAAAAAAAGTAGAAAAAGTAACTCACAGAAATGACTTTAAATGGAAATAACAAGCATTCATATCTTTGTTGCAATATATGTTCCCCGAGATATTATTTCATGTGAAAATTTACAAAACTGTTGTAAATACTATGCTTAAAAATGAAATACAATCTATAGATTTTTTTTTTTTTGCTGTAGATGTTTTTTCAAACTACATGGCCAGTATATAACTCAGTCTGGGAATCCTAGGTTTTATAACAGGGTTATTATGTTAACTAGCTCCCCAGATTAGAAAGAGGGTCAATGCTATGCAACCCAGTGCCTAAATAGTGTATTGGCAACTCTCTGCCACTAGATGGCAGTAAAGCTATACGAAAGAACTAAGACATTATTTTCCTGGTGAATAACATTAAGATGTGAGGCGACCCTCCATTACACACGTTTTGACTGTTGTCTTCATGAGTGTCACTGAAGGGAAACTATAAGAAACCGAGTAAGCAGAGGAACGTTTTTGCTAATGCCATCATCACTTTGACTGATAAAAAAAAGACAAGGATTATTTGATTGTTTTCTTTAGTAATCCTGGGATAACCACAGATGATGCAAGACAGGTTGATTCCCCAGCCCTGTAAAATGTTCCTAGCAAATTCCAGTTTTGGTTAGCCCACCAGGGTGTGGCTTGATAAGTCATCCTCTTAAATCAAACAACAATTTTTATTTTATTTATTTTTAGCAAATGCCTTAGGCAACATATAATATGGTAAGTCTAAAGAAAGCCAAGTTAGAACAAAGACACACACACACACACATATATATATATATATATATATAGATATATATATATATATATATATATATATATATATATATATTTTTTTTTTCAATTTCCCATTAACAGATGAAAGCAGTAGTTAAAAAAAAAAACCCACACACCTGTCTCAGGTACCTGAGAATCAATCCCTTTGTGGCGGCTGCGTGGTTTGCAGCCTGAAAGAAGTGTCAGTTTCATTCATTACAGTCCTGATTCGAAGGTGAATTGAAAGTACGTAGGTATTGTTCTACTTGTGAGACAAGCCTCACTTGTCCAACAGGTAATTCCCCCAACTACAGTCTACCTCAAAAATCAGATAAGGTTTCAGGTTCAAAGGGTGTGTTTCTTTACCTCAAAAAACATTCCTACAAAAAGAGTAGATAATTCAATTCAAATCTTTTTCACAAGCCTTAAAGGGACAGTTATCTCCACAGTCGGATTTACATTAATTATTAGGTAGACAAGATTCCAGAATAGACAGGTTCCAGGTTGTAGACACAGAGGTGTCCAATCCCAATCCTGGAGGGCTATTTCACTCCCGCTTTAACGGATAAAATGAACTACTTCAAGGTCTGGATGCAATTCAGTTAAACCATTTATAACAGGGTTGGAACAAAGACCAGGAGTGGAATTGACAATTTTGGCCACCCTGTTGTAGAAGGCATCATGCCATTAATTTTAATAGGGATTGGACCAAGAAATGATGTTGAATTACACAAAATCCCGGTATGGGGCAGGATTAGACAGGTTTTTTCTGTATTATGAAAATGTACACAGATGTGGATGGAAAGCATATTCTACTTTAACATAATCTTGGATTTATTTTATCATAACTGTGACCTTGTGACTTAACCAATGTCAGAAAACAAAGGCTGGATTAAAAAAAAAAAAAAAAAATGAACTGCTTCGCTTTTCTCTGCTCCACTCATATCCTCAGATGATATGTGTCCGTCGTGCTTGTCATCTCAGACTCTCACATAATATGCTTCACATAATATTTATTTCATATTTTTATATCTATATATAGAGAGAACCTGTCCTAGACAAGCAGGAACGTCTGTGTTGTATTTTGCCAAAAGATATTATATGAAAGAACAAATTTAATTAACCAGAGATTAAGTATGTTTAAACGCTTAAACCTTAACATATTAGGATTGTATTAATGACAATTAATGAGCATAAATATCTAAAGATTGCTTTAATAAGTGTATTCACAGAACTGTGAAAAAAATTCTGAATACTAAATCCATAACAACACTGCAGAATTACTACAGTATAAACAACAATGCCAACTTCTATATTATAGCAACTGAGAACATAGTAAAACTTCACAGCTTAGGGTATAATGACATGCCACCACTGCTGCGTGACACACAATGTTTGCTTGTGTGTAAATATGAGACCCTCACAAAAACAGACTTCAGATCACATGATCGTGTTCACTCAGAATGGGGCTGAGAGCAATCAAAAGGTTGCACAGCCCAGCACACAGCACCAGATGTGATTGTATTGCTCAGCTAATGCTTTCTCAGCTCTAGATCACTCATTTAGCACAAGCACAAGCACAAGCTGACAATTGTATCAATACTGGACTTGTTTTTTACTAGACTTGCAAAGTTTAGGCAAACATGGAAGAGACATGAATCTAAAAGGGTAACAGTATATTCTCCGTATTTCAAATTATTATTATTATTATTTTTATTATTATTATTATTATTATTATTATTATTATTATTATTATTACAAAAATACAGATTTGTATTTACGAAAGTGTTTTAGACTGATAATTATTTATACAATATCTAATCTTCAGCCTTTTTAAAATACTTGTATCGGTCTTTTCTGTCAGTCTAATGCTTCTGCTTGGATTATTATTATTTGCCATGCTTACTACCTATTTCATTAATACTTCTGCTGAGATTCCCCCATGCTGGTTCTGTGAAGTGAGGTGGGGAAGCACATTAGTGTTGCACAGGATTCCGTGCACATCTCGGGCTGCACTGCACAGAGCAACACTAATATGCTTCCCCACATCACTTCACAAAACCACAGAAAATGCTGTACTAACAGAAACTAAAAATGTGCTATGCACTGGGAGTCTTATTTCCATTCCTATGATGTGTCATTATTATTATTATTATTATTATTATTGTTTATTATTATTATTATTATTATTATTATTAATAATAATTAGTCATTTAGTAGATGATTTTACCCAAAGCGACTTACAGAGACAAGGGGGCATCAACAACTGCTGCTGCATAGTCATTTACAATAGGACATAACCATTTTATGTTCAGCACATGAGAAAGACAAGCACCATTAAATTGAATGCAAGAAGGATCTGTACACCCCCTGCCCCACCCAGGAGATCCCCCGTAAGCTAGGTGTTACTTTTCTTCAGTACCCATCCCTTCAGTTCTTATGAAGTTCAAATGGTACAGGAGAGGCTGTCACTACCTATTGCAGTACGTCTGTGACAGAAGAAGTCTTGCTATGACTTAGAAACTGCGCTGCGGGGAATTTGAAGGCCTTTTCCAGGTAAACTCACCACCTACTCACTCGCCAGTGGCAGTTTCCTGTAAAGAGCCAGTGTACTGTAAAACAACAGAGCATTGCAAGGATGCAACATCATTGAACTAACATTAAATAAATAACTTTGTGTACAAAGCAACCCATCTATGTGGGGACTAAATAGCAAGTGTGGGGAAACAATATTAGTCACAGTGATGAAACTGAAATATGGTAGGTAGGGTTGCTATATGCTGCTTAGTGCTTTCTGAGATCTGGTGAGGCTATAACAGGAAATAAATCCGCTGCTGCTGAACTGGTTGGCTGTCATGTTTTATAAGAACTCACCTGAGATCTACAGGTATACAGCTATGGCCAAAAGTTTTGCATCACCCTCTGGAATTAACAAATGTTGCTTCATAAAGTTGAGTGAAACCTGCTGAATAATGTTACATTATCATTATTCTTTCTAGTTTTCCACATACTTAACAAAAAACTGACAACAATTTAAAAATGTGACATTTCAAAATCTAACATGAAATACTGTACTACTATTATGGCTTCCAATAGACTTTTGCGATCTCATGTTGTAGTTTCTTTGATTAAGTGATGTTAAATAAAATATCTAAATTATGTTCACATTGTTTTAATTATGTCTCGATCCTAAAATTATACGTGATGCAAAACATTTGGCCATAGCTGTGTATTTGTAAGATCTGTGCAACTCACGGTCCAAGAAGAACACATTTCCTTTGCTAAGCTGATCTTTGTGAGACGTGAGCAGATCACAATTCAAGAAGACTTTCTGACCATCGTTGATCCAGCTGATGTAGTTTAGTTGATTTCTGAGATTTGAGCCAACCACAGCCCAAAATGAAGAATACATACTGACCAAACCTCACCCTGCCGCTTAGCTTGACTTGGTTTGGAGATCAGAGTAGATTCCCACCCAAGAAGCAGTATTGACCAGGCCTGACTGCTTTTCAGTTTTATCTCCTTGGGATTCATTTATTTCAGCAGAGAACAGATTGAAACTGCCACCTTAGATTGACTTTTGTGCCTTGTGTGTATGTTTTTTTCTTCATAATCAAGAAACCAGCATTAACCATTTTCTGTTAAAATCAAGTTTAAATGAAACCACCAGAAGTGATGTCTAAGTAATCGTTTGTGCGATAAAGTGTAGAATGCAATCTAACCCTATGGCCAAACGTTTAGGATTGACATATCATTTTAAAGAATAGAAATATTGGAACAGAATTTGGATCTTTTGTTTAACTTCATGCAATCAAAGAAATTACAAAATGATAATTTGGAAAAGCCATAATATTAGTACAGCATTTCATGTTAGATTTCCAAGTATCACATTTTTAAAACTACAAAGCGGTATGTAATTCAATATGTTAACGGGACTGACTGCAGTCTGAGTTTGATATTGGAAGATTGGAACAAGATGAGATTGAGTTCTACAGTTTTATAGGGCAGTGGAAATGTGGCTTCAGTTTATCTCATTGAGATATGAATCTTAATAAGTACCTCGTCTTGATGCCATGGTGCAATATCATTTCTGAGATCTGAGCAGACAAGAGGCTAAGGAGGGCATACCAATTTTAAATAAAGATATGATTGGAACGCTTCTTTACTAATTTTTTTTGTTCATTTTTGTTTTGAATGAAAGGTTCAAGAGATATATTTTCACTGAAAGCGAGTGATGAATTTGTTTATCGGTTAGAGGTTTTGTTCTTGCTCCCAGAGTTATGTTGCAAGGGGAATGCATATCTGATAGAATGGTTTGCAAACATGCAATAACACTGATCTGAAAGCGTGTACTTTCCTGAGCTTGACTACTTAAAGTGCTGTATGTTAACACGTGCTGCTGGAAATCGCATTGGACTGTCATGGGACTCCTGGGTCCCAGTCTGAGGTAGTGTATAAAAAACAGGTGCCCTGTGCTCATGTCTACTGAATAAAGAAGTTTATTCTTCAGCTTGACAACAATGATTTAGGACTGACTGTTAAAACAATGTGACAGTGAAACGGTAACGTTTTACTTGACAACACGTTTTCTAACATGCTAGTTTAATGCAGCTCTGCCTGTCTAAAAGCCTGGCTATGTCTCCACTGCAGAGCCCGAGTCATACAGCTGTGTGTCGTGTTGCATGTAGATGATGCTGTATTAAGAGATACTGTATTTGAATTGAGAATGGCAGATCCAGAGGTTGTGGTTTGTGTTTTACTTCGTTTCCTTTCTTCATATATTGCAAAATACAATGGAAATGCAATGGCAGGCTGATTAGGCAAAGAAGGGAAGAAAGCTTCTTGGAGAGAGCGATAATTTGGATCCGACGAACAAGAAACTCGGCCACAACGTAGTGACAAGAATCATTAACCACGCCTGGCCCTGGCCCTGGCCCTGCTTGGCTCTGAGCCCGATTCAGAGGGGTTGTGACTCCAGAGTGGCACGGTTTGGTTCTGGCTCAGCTAGAGGCCCTCACCGCTGGGGTGTGGCATTGTAACAGGGGTATCCACTTCGTGTATTTCATGTACATCACTCAGTGGTGCTATATCTACAGCTCAGGCCAAAAGGTTTCCACCCGCCTGCAGAGTTAACGAATTTTGCTTCATAAAGTTGAATAAAACCTGCTGAATAATGTTACGTTAACATACTTAATTACATAGCGCTTTGTAGTTTTCCATACACTTCACAAAAAACTGAGAAAAGTTGGAAAATGTGACATTTAAAAATCTAACATGAAATATTGTACTACTACTATGGCTTCCAGTAGACTTTTGCGACATCATGTTGTAGATAATTTGAGTGCATAAAATTCTGTTCACATATATATATATATATATATATATATATATATATATATATATATATATATATATATATATATAATTTTTGCTGATGCAAAACTTTTGGCCATAGCTAGTAGTACTCAAAGAAACTTTGACAAAGGTTCAGACTGGAGCTCTTTCTCAATGCCTTCAAGTGTTACTATTAGGTTTAATGTCATCTGTTGCTGTTTCCTGTAGTGCATTTGAGGTCTGAGGTGCCAGAGCATGGCAGCTATGAGGGGAAGCAGCTTTCTGGTTAAAGACAGGAAGGAAGGCGTTGAAGAGGTGGAGTTAATTTCACTCTCCACGACTTCAGAAAGCAACTACCAGAAAAGAAGACATGCAAACTGAACGCTTCCTTCAACCTTGTATGGTAAAAGATATCATTTAAAAAGGAAATGCAGACACCCTAAAATGAAATGCATAGATGCTCCAACATCAAAACTGTGCTGTATGTTTCACCACTTTGATTTATGAAGCAGAGAAACTGATTGCCAATAATAAAGAAGGGTTGAGGAATGACAAATAATATAAAAATGCAATGATATTTTTTGCTCGATACAATGTAATACAGGGGGTTCACTTATTTACTTCTTTGGAATTCAATAAAGTGTTACTTTGGAAATCACCTTTGCTTGTTTTTAATTGTCTGCCTCTCACTTCTTCCTGTCGATGCTATCTCCCCTCACTTCCTGTCCCACATTACTTTCAAACCCCCAACCACTTCCTGGATGGTGCATGTCAACAAAGGAAAAGACAAAGCAATGAAAACTGTTTTTACTTCAGCATGCATTTGAACAATATAAACAGGCGCCTTGCAGATAATTTTGGAGATCTCCCAATAAAACCTAAAACGATTTCTGCCACTTTTGCACAGCCTGATTTTGTCTGATTGACAGCATTGTAATATCATCAATGTTAACATTTTCAGTATTACCCTTATAAAAGTTTCCCATTGTAAAAGCAATGTGTAATATCGCACAGTGAAAGCATAATAAAGCGTAGATAAGTAAAGCACAGAGAGGTATGGGAAAGATTATTAAAACATTTCAACCCTCTCTCACATTACCTCTCAAATAAGACAAGAACCACTATTTGAATGTATGATTCTTGTTTATGGGATTCATTTAAAGGGTCTCAATTCTAAGTTCACGCTCTTTCAGTATTTATTGCTCAGTGATTTTGAGAGGATCTCTTGTATTTAATACTATAGACATTGCTTTGTCTGAGTTACCTGAATGGTACTGTTGTGATTACATGTTTAAATAAATTGCATTGTTTTGCATAATAACCAATACGATCTGCGAACTTTTAATCATGTAGCATTAGTTTAATATATAAATCATTTTCAGAGAAGGATATTGAGAAGGGTTTATATATTGTTATTAATGCAATTATTATTCCAATAATACAGTCATTTGATCTTTAAAATACTACATTTATGGAGCAATACCAGCTACACCTATGTGAAACTGGTTCCACAAAATAACTGCTGGGATTTACTGGGCTCTAGTTACTGTACTAAACAAATACACAATAGAGAGATGCAACGGCAACAAAATTGTCCTATCGTTGATGGATTTATATATATTTCTGGTCAAAATCTCCTTTAACCCCACTCATAATCGCACATACACAGTAATGCAGTGCTTCAGCAGGGGGGCGGAGGGTTTGAGTTGCTCCTCCAATTAAAACCTGTGCTTAGATCACGTGACCTGCTACTGCTGGCACTGTGCTTAATAGAAGATAGGAGTTTATAATGGAGCCTTGCCTCCTCTAAGGTGCCAGAACTATGGTGCCTCCACTTGTTTATAGATTTTATTTTTCAATACTTATATTTTCTTGATAATTAATTAGTTTAAGATCCTATTATGTTTGTTCTCTGTATTGCTTTTTCGATTCTTTTTTTCTGAAGGTGAATTTAGGTGACTTTAAGGATTACTGTTTGGCATAGACATTTCCCTGTACTATCTCACAGTTAGAAATTACAGTTACAACCCCCTAGTGGTCATTTTTAAAACCGCCACACTTCAGAAATGCAGCTTTTCAAAGGCAGGCCCGTTGGTTGCCGTTTTTGCTGGAATATTGATAAGCCTGGAAAATAATGTTCAAACATGGAGCAAAAAAAAAAAAAAAGAAGAGATATTGAAAGAGCGTAGACTGGCAAAAAGCCCCTTTAGTTCAGGTAGAAAGTGTCAACGCCTTCTGATTGTAACTTTGCATGAACTAAAAGATTTCCTTTAGAAGTGGATTTAGTGGCAAACCCCAGAATTAAAATTATACCACTTCTGCTACCCACATATTCGCTGGTTTTCCCCTAGCTAGATCAGCCATTTCCCCCTTCCACGCTTTCTCTGCCTGTCTGTCTCTATCACACCAGGGGCTGCTGAGACAATCTTAACCCCAGTATTGGACTGAGAAAAACGAATCACAGTAAACCCAGTTTGCTGTGGAACGTAATAGTATAGTACTATGTATTGCATTGACTGTATTTTTAATCAGTACATTATATTGTATATGCACAACATATTTTAACGAATAAAACAGACGAAAACTGTAAATACAAACACTGCATTTTTCTGTATGCTAATGGACAGTGTGCTGTTTTATATGATATTTCAATACTGTGCACTCTTGTAAACCAGACAATGCAAACGTTTTAACTAAACTCAAAATATAGCAACTTTTCATTTCTGTTTTTATTGTTGTTGAGGGATATTATTGACAGTTTCTGACTAATAAGAATTATAGTGCTTTTTTGCCAAGCTTTGAGGCCATACTAATGTGTATGTATATATATATATATATTATATATATATATATATATATATATATATATATATTATATAGATATTATATATATATAAAACTTATGATAATATGTAAATCTCAATTAAAGTATAAAACAAATGTACAACATTATTTTCATCACAAAGGGCCACAGTGATAATGTGTCTAATACTAATAAACCTTGGTTTTCACTATCCTGGTCTTTGTTACCTTAATCCAACTTTTAACTCTGTAGTTAGGAGTTCTTCCTCTCTTGCAAACTCTTTTGTTTCTCTTTTCTTAGTCAGCTTTTCACTTTTTGGCTTACATAGCACTTAACAGATCATTCTAGATTGTTCTATAAATACATAAACGCCACTGTGTTCCCTTCCATTCTCATCTATTTCTTGTATTAGCGCTCTCCCGCCTCTCTCCCTTCATCACCAGTTCACTATGACTGGTGAATGACTGTAGAGTGGAAAACCGATGTAGGTATGCTGTTACATAAAATGGAATGAACCGAATCACACTAACCACTACGCACTGTCAACTCTGAATTCCTCAAGAGTGGGTAAGTGTTTAATGGAATCCACACAAATCGACCTAGCAGCATTCTCTTCTGTCTTTGGGTTAACACTTCCATGCAGGAGTGACCATCTAATGAACCAGCACGTGTTGTAAACTGTAGAAAGGCATGATATTTGATCTTATTCACAAGACCTGTTTTAGGTTCTGGGTTCACTAACTGTGCAGTTACATTGCAATACCTTGTGACAAGCAGGGACTACACGAACACAGAGGCAGGGGTGCAGCGCTTCAGCACACTTGTACTGTATTGCTGGCTGGCAAAAAAGCATGAACAGAAAAGAAAGAAAACTGGTATCACACAGGCTTTACAAAAAGGAAACAAAACACAAAGACAAATAAAACTGCCCAACTACTGTCACAATTACAGTCTTGCTTTTCTTTAAAAACAAAGGACAATTAATGATTGTTTGCACTTTTATGCAATTGGTTGAATATAGGGATGCTAGATTCTTTGGAACTATATAAGAAAAGAAATTGCAGATATGCATTTGTTATTGATAGTTGATAGTTATTAGTATCCTGTAATCTAAATTTCTACAGATTTTTTTTTTTTGTTTTTAATAAAATAAAAATATATATGTTTTAAGGCTTTCTAAACAAGTAGTTAAGAAACAGAACAGGACTGTAAATACTAATTTAGAGTTATCAGTATCAACATGAAAAATACATGGCTGATATAAGAATGAACTCTGATAGTCATAGTTCTTTTATGTACCGACTATATTCTTCTAAGTAAGATACTATCTATCTATAGATAGCTAGTCTATCTATCTATCTATCTATCTATCTATCTATCTATATATATATATATATATATATATATATATATATATATATATATATATATATATATATATATATATATATATGTGTGTGTGTGTGTGTGTGTGTGTGTGTGTGTGTGTGTGTGTGTGTGTGTGTGTGTGTATATATAATGAAGTCACCAAAAAAAGGGTTTTTTTCTGAAGCAAACCCAGTAGTTGTTTAATTACTAAGCAGGGTAAATTCTGATTTAAGCTGAAACATAGAACGATACAAAACGCGCATAATAAAACTGAATA
Organism: Polyodon spathula; assembly: GCF_017654505.1. Taxonomy (NCBI): domain Eukaryota; kingdom Metazoa; phylum Chordata; class Actinopteri; order Acipenseriformes; family Polyodontidae; genus Polyodon; species Polyodon spathula. The sequence goes on along the minus strand of NC_054557.1, from coordinate 21,219,176 downwards.
TCCTTAAAATGTAGATGGCCTTGAAAAGCAATAAAACCGGGCTCATTAAAAAAAAAAAAAAAAAAAAAAAAAAAAAAAAAAAAGTCAGCTATCGTGCACTATATTTATGTATTGTAGGAAAAGATGTTTCTTTTGGTAGATTTGGATACTCTCGACAACTTGTCCTGAACAAAATTCCGTCTCAATGGAACAAGGTCATACATGTAAAACTCATACATGTCACACACACGGATGTACGCATGCACTCATTGCCTCATTGACAAGGGGGATAATTCAAATCAAAATAGAAAAGTAGGTCAGCTCTACCAAGCGGAGGAATGGAACAGAAAGCCGCGTCTGCACGACTGCTGGATTCTGTGACCTCGCCGTGCACCAACCACGAGGCAGGAAAAGACATGGAGGCATCAATGCACGTCAAGTTTCCTGCACTGAGACAGGGTCTGTATTCACAAAGCTTAGACTAAGAGAAGCACCTTAGATTTGCTATCTCAGTCACGGCATACATAACATTCTCAGTCAAAATGTTACATTGAATACACCCGCAGGGGAAAAAAAAAAAAGGTTTTAGCTTATGAAATAATTTCATAAACCTTATCCTCAATTCAATTCAGTATGTACGGCTCAGTTTGAAAACGTATACTGTATCTAGTGTCTTGTTAATGAATGCAGTGGAGCAGAAATACACCTTGGTTAACTATGTCCTATAGTAACATTGCAAATTTATTTTTGCTGCACATCATGTATAAACATGTGCACATGATTTATACTCTTTTTTGCTAATGTACCTAATGAAGGAAAAGTGAGTTATTAGACCACATAACTAAGTACCTACTGTAGCTTGCTCCAGATCAACACAGTTCTATGGAACATACCTAGCATTACAATTTCAGAAATAAACTATAGTATTCTCAATGCATTTCCTGCTTCTTATGAGCTGGAATATGATCCTAGACATGAATGATATAATATCTTAAGGATATGTTTTTTTTTTAATAGATTTATTTTCCTACTGTGGTTTTAATCTATTTAAGAGATGTGCAACAACTTGCTCTTATTTGAAATAGGCATTAAGAAGTATTTATCAGCATTTTTTCCTATTCATTATTGTGTTGATTTCAAAACAAGAAAAACTGTCCTTCCCTCACGTATACAATTGAGTACTAATCAATGACAATTCATTTCCACATTACATTCTTTAAAAGCTGACTGGAAGGATATTTTCATGCTGTATTGGTGTACCAAGGATTTAAACTGATAATGCAAAGTCAGTTTAGTCTTGCTATGCCATTCATTGGTTGCAGATACATATGTCTTAAAGGCAATTCTGCAGTGGAGTACTTCTCTAAAGTCATGGTTTGGTTTAGACAATGTTAAGAGATTTGTTGTGACTACCACTTTAATTGAAACTTAATTTTCTTTTGTGAACAACAGAACACAATTAGACTTTTTTAGACTCCTGTTGAAACACAGATAGATACCCTTCACTTACCACCCCTACCCACTCCCCCTCTCCCTCCACCCTCGCTCTCTCTCCCTGGCAGATGTTTCCTAATACAGTGTCATGACACAATGCCAATCACAGGTCAATGAGGCCTCCTTCACCTCATCCAAAAATAGACCTGGTACCAATAGCATGAGTTCATACTGCAGAGACAAACCTTTCTGCTGTAGGGGTGATTGAGTGGGGGGGAGCAGTTCAGTCTCCATTCCTCAAGCCTGCCTTAGACTTGAAGGACCTCCCTTTCTCTTGGGGGGTCCTGGAGGGAGCAGTTCAGTCTCCATGCCTCACATATTCTCTAGGCTTTAAGGACCACTATCTCAAGCCCACCCTGGCCTGGAGGACAACCCTTGTTCTTTAAACATAGTTTACAAATTGAGCTAATCCCGTTGATAAAATGTTTCAAAAGAAAATATGCCTAGAGCGAAGTTTCTTTAATTGAAATGTTCATGTAGTCTAGCCAACTCCTGTCAACTGCCCTACTTTCAAATAGTGACATCACAGGAAAATATATGTTGCTGACATAATTGTGTCACATAAATTGCGGAAAGTCTCACTTTCTCTCTCTCTGACTATATGCTTCTAAGTGAAGCGGATGTGCCCTAATAAGCTGGCATGACAGCGAGTTAAGTGGACCTCCAGAGTTTCACCACAGTCAAAAATAAACCTTGTATCCACAGCAATCAGTTCTGAACCAATCTTTCCTTTGAGGGGTGAGTGAGGAAGCAGTCTCAATGCCTGAAGCCTGGCCTGGATTTTGAGGGACCACCCTTTCTGTTCAGGCAGGGTGGCCATCCCAATTTGGCCCTCCCACTCTTTTTTAAACCCGGTTCTAAATGGTTTAGTTGAAAACCCGAATGGAATGGCCCTGCAGGACGGTGATTGGACACCTCTTATTAAAGTTTGAGGGAGGGAGCCGTTCAGTCTCCCAAGACTTTAAAGAGTAAATATCCGGGTTCTTGCAAATGTGTAAATAACGTACCTTTCATTTTTCTTTTCATTGTTAACATCTTAAAAAATGTTTACACTTATAACTTTAAAGTCTGTTTCAAAGCTCTTTTCAAAATGTCCGCTTTAGTGCACTGACAGTGTAAGGATTATTGTCAAACAGGTAACACAGCAGCGAGCCGTGTTGTATTACGGAACAGAAAAGCCAAAGCACTTTTTGCTCTTCCTGCAGTGATTTAGAGGACAGATCTCAAACCCCAGTGCACTAGAGCGGCCATTTTGAAAAGAGCTTTGAAACAGATTTTAAAGTTGTAAGTATAAAAAGTTGTGAAGATATTAACAGTGAAAAGAAAAATTACAGGTAAATCATTTAAACAGTTGTAGCAACACGTGGGGACGTGTAACATTACATTACAGAACCCCACTACTTCCTCTTTAAGACAATTATTTCAAGCCAGTACTGGACTGAAGGACAACCCTTATTCTTTAAACATAGTTTACAAACTGAGCTAATCCCATTGATAAAATGTTTAAAAAGAAAATATACCTAGCACTACGTTTCTTTAATTGAGCTGTTCATGTAGTCTGACCATTTCCTGTCTACTGCTCTTCTATAATAATGGAATCAATGGAAAATTAATGTTGCTGAGATACTTGTGTCACACCATTTGAAAACAAAGTCTGTCTTTCTAAATATGTACTTCTAAATGCAGCAACATAACCACACACTTCCATTTCCTCTAGTTACCCAGTGATGCAGACCAATAAAGGGGAAATATGCTTTTCCCTTTTACACATTGACATATTCCTCTGGCCATTGCAGGGGAATTGAGTTGAAGGGTACCACCTATCACTTTAAAAAAAGGACAGGGAGAAGAGAAGCATGGGCACAGCCACAGACTTCCATCTCCAGCCCTGCTGTTGATCCCCATTCTAATCTCAATGTACTACCCTGAAGAAACCCTGGCAAGGAGAATGACTCGGACATCGCAACATTACCAACAATGGAAACTTCACAATGGTCTCATCCAATTGCCCTATACTTGTGTTACCATTTTAGGATAATGCAAAAACACTGCCACGGTAGTCTGCCTGCATTTCCATTAAAGTTAATTTGTTGAGGTAAGGACAGACAGATGGGGAGGGATGCTGATTCCATTGCGGTCCGCTACACATCCAAATGCTCTATATTAAATTGCTGAGGTAACTGGAAAATATAAACAGTTGCGTCAATCTCTCTCTCTCTCTCTCTCTCTCTCTCTCTCTCTCTCTCTCTCTCTCTCTGTACAAATCTATATTTGTGTCAAAACCACAGTTCCCTTCTCTATGTTTTCTGTCCCCAATCTTCCCCAGCCTAGCAACACTTCTAAAGAGATTTCAACCACAATTGTTTAAAAAAAAGGGCAGTTCTCCCTCTTTCACAAGCTTGGTATGTTCCTTTGGGAACACAATGGGGACTGGAGTATACCACTTACCATTCTAGTGGAAATAAAGGGGGGGGGTCCCTTTTAAACACTGCCCTTGCAGAGTAACCCAGAAGTATGGAGGCCCTGTGGTGACACAGACTCAAACTATCATTAGCTGTTTACATGCACTGGTAAAGAAGTCACCCTATTCATTTCAGTGGGAGATGTGACTTCACAAGCCTACATCTTGTGGGCGATGTACAGGTACAAATTGACTAGAAGATCTTATGACTGCTGAATGAATTGAAGGGTGTCATGGAAAAACTTACAGAATAAGGTACACAATATTGTAGATTTTTTTTTTTCTGAAAACTGAATTAATTTGTGAGTTATCAAGTTTATCCAGCACATTTTTTTTTTTTTTTTACAGAAAGTAGTTTTTGATGGTTATTAAGCACACACACACACACACACACACACACACACACACACACACACACACACACACACACACACAAATCAACATAGTTGTTTACTTATTTATTAAATAAGTATAGTGAATATTTGTACTGGTGGAAGGATACATTCAAACAAGATTTCTGCTATAATTGCTATAAGTCACTCCAGAGTGTGGCCTGTAATGAAATAAATACAATTATTATGCAACAGTGCACACTTTTCGTGTATTATTAATTAAAACCACAACCACAGATATGATAAATATCCTATGATGTGTATTCTATTGCAGATTCTGCTTAGATAATCAGAGCTATTTTTAACCACGTCCTAAAAGATTAAATGTGTTCTGTAAAGAAAAATGTGATAGCCCCCGTCATTTTCTATTAGCAACCAGGTACAACCAGGCTACCAAGTCAGATAGTACTTGAGAATTTCATTACAAATTTGGGATTACTTTCTTTGAATTGATCAGTTTCTGAATGGCTGGTTGTTGCCAATTCAGAAAGCAACTTAGAGTCCTGGTTTACCTTTCTGAGACCTGAGCAGACCGCAATGAAAGAAGAAATCAACATCTAGTATCTTTACATTAAAGTCATTGCAGATAACAAATAATTCCACTAATCTTACCCATTTTACACTTCCATTGGCCACATGGGTCTCACTGTGCAGCTATTAAATAAATTCAGACATGTGTTTCCTTTTTAAAACATGATCTCTGGTACTACAATTGTAGCCAAGAGTTTTGCATCAGCCTATAGAATGAAACTAGTTCTGCTTCATAAAATAAAACCTACTGAATAATGTTACGTTAACATATTGAATTACATAACACTTTGTAGTTTTCTATATTGTTAACGGAAAACTGACAAAAAATGAAAAATGTGATATTTTCGAAATCTTACATGAAATCCTGCACTACTAATATGGCTTCTGGTAGACTTGCGGTACACTTTTGTAGCTTTGATTGCATGATGTTAAATAAAAGATCAAAATTATGTTCATATAGTTTATTATTATTATTATTACTATTATTATTATTATTTTTATTTAATGATGTCCTTAAGCTAGATTTAAAAAAAAAAAAAAAATTAAAAGCATTCGAAGAGGCAGAATCCCTGATCTGTTTAGGAATGGTATTCCAAAGTGTGCTGCTGAGTTGCTGAGTTCTGAACATGTTGTAATTTAGAGAGTATGCTTCTGCAGACGCCTGCAAGCATGTTTGTTTCTCTCTATGAATGACACATAAGGTGTTTCTCAAAGATTATATTTCTGTTCATAGGAGATGAACAGGAATGATTCATAGGAATGACTCAGGAGTTTTCTCTTGAATTAAAATGGAAAACACTGAAGTGATCGCAAGCAAAGCTATTATATGACACCTTCTAATTATAGGGCAATGCTTTGACATGCATTTTTGCCACCGGGAAGAAGATATTTTTTAAGTGAATTGATTTTGTGGGTTGGTTTTGGAAGGACTGAGAGGAGTAACGTGTGCTCTCTTGTCCCTGCAGTGAGATAGCTGTTGCTTGGGTGCTGGTTTATTTCAGATGTTTGGTTTAAACATTTGATTTCTTTGTTTGTAAAGCATGAGAGTGTGTCAAAAGCGCTTGAACTGCAATCTTCCATCTCCCGCTGTTAGCCTCGACCGCAGCGCTTCTCTTCCACACAATCAACAGCATTTAAACTTCTTGAATAAGCAATCTAAAAGCGACAAATTTTGATTTCACCCGGAACAACGTCCCAAATTGCCTTTAATGAATAAAATTTCCCCTCTGCAGCTGTCGTACTGGCAGATATCAACCAGATTGCGTAAAGATTAAAAAGAACCCTTCTTAGAAACTGTTTCACACGCTCTACTTTTCAGATATGCCTTTTCCTCTGCACGGCTCAGATGTTTTTTGTATCTCATTTTGGAATCTTGCATTGAGATATATACTTGAGAAGACTCCTTGAGGCTGGTTTTCTAAAGTGAGCTGGGGAAGCCTTTCCGAGTTGCACAGGCTTCAGTGCCCAATGCTTCACCTACTGCTTCATAAAATAAGCTTTGAGGAGTCTTTTCATGGGTTTTCTCCTTTTGACCTACCAAAAAAACCTGTCAGATTTTACCTCTAAATCGAAAGACATATTCTGGAGATCAACGGGACATATGTAGTTCGAGGGTCATCCTTTAAACAACCTTGATGCATTACTGATGCAGTACTTTATAATAGGCCTTCTGTTTTTATTGATGTTCTTTGTCTCTGCTTATTTTTAGCTGTTTTCAAGTTTTATGTAAATCGTTTTTTTTTCAGGGCTTTCGCTTTTTATATACTGTATGAAATTATTGCTTTCTGTTACTTTCCAAAATTCTTGGTTGTTTTGTTGTCACTATATATATAACTTCAACAGTAACTCAACAGTACTTGCACACTTCAGTTGTGCCTTCTTTCCTTTGCTGTCTTCCGCAACAAAATCCTTAGGGTCACTTGCACCTGCATGTAAATACTTTACATGGAACAGTAACATAGCCTTAAATCCTGCGAGCAAGAATAAGCCTCAGTTTCTAATTAGAATCTTGTTTTAAATCTGGCAAGCATGTTGCAATCCTCCGATAGAAATGTAAGGATTTGCTGCCACTCAGTAGTGTGGGTGGGTTTAGCACTTAAAGGTCCGATGCATGACACAAGTCAGATGTTAAAGTTAGGGTTAGGGTTAGGGTTAGGGTCAGGCTTGAAGCCACAGTGAATAGACACATTTTGCACCACAGGGTCCCCGGTACGAATAATTTGAATGTGTTTCTTTTTTTTCTGTTTTATTTTTCTTTATGTTTTTCATTTGCACAATTTTTAATTGTTCAGGGTATTTTTTGTTTTTTGTTTTTTTTGGGTTGCTTTTGGTACCTTTTGTATATATGGCCATAAATACTTTATTTATTATACAATTTTTTACAAACGTTTCCAAGTCACCTGCATGTTGCAGCTTCATTGTACACTGAGCATGCTAAAATAAATGGTATAATGTTTTTTTTTTCTAAAAAGCGTCTCTCTTTTTCAATGGTTTTTGTTATCAGTACTAAACAGGGTGAGTCTCAAACTATTTATTATTTTTTATAGAAGCCTAGTGTGTTCATATTCATTTCAAATATGAAATGTACCTGTAACCTTTATAGTTAAAGAGTTATAGGCACAAATCTAACAACAGTTAGACTTAAATTAAGTATTCAGAACGAATCAATGCGAGGTACAAGCCAGGGAGCAAGGACATTGCCCAGGGAAAGTTTTATTCTGTTTGTATTTGTTTTACGGGGAAAGGGGTCAAGCCAATATGAATTCAACAGCAATTTCCAGCGTTTTTCCTCGGTTTATTGGCTATCCACCGATTTCATTTTGTTTGTATCGGGGTGTTTTTATCGTTTTTAATCGGTTAAAACTGAATATCAGTTCAGGAAGAATGACTGCGCCCAGTGGCACTGGAACAATTTTAAAAGTGGGGGTGCCTAAAGCCACTGAACAAAACTGCAACCCCTGTATATGAAGGAAGCCATGCAAAGCCAGGGGGTGCTACTGCACCCCCAGCACCCCTAGTTCCAGCGCCCTTGACTGCGCCCCCCTTACACACATACAAACAACAAATAAATAAATAAATAATCAAATACCACTCAAATTAGCTGTCATCTGGGTTTTGTCCTGAACTAAAGAGCATTAAATTATTGAATTAGGCAGTTAAAGACATTTCAGTCTAATGAACATCCAATAATTCTGCTTAGGCACGTCTGTTGTAAGGACACTGACATACATTCCAGTTAACGCACGTAACCTCTCCACCCCCAAATCTAAAAATGGCAGTGACACAGGGTCCACAGTGCGCAAATACAATTTTCTACACTCATACGAACAACCAAAAAAGGCTGTCAGGTTTCCATCGTGTGTCTTGAGGTCTGTGGGTTTTTAATGAACCTCTTTAGATTAAGTTAACAAGGTCAGCGTGTGTTATAAAAAAACTACCCTCAGAGGTTTTGAATCATCTTCTATTGGTCATACAAAACCCTAGAAAAAACATCAAGGTCAAACACTTCATTGTAGAGCACACTGAGACAGTTTGCACGGTGGCTTAACCTTTAGACTACTGTGCACATTTGTACAATTATACTGTAAGAAAGAGGATGTGTCTTTTCTACATTTAAAATGTTTTTCTCAAGGTATTAAACAGCTCTCTGGAAAATATTCCGCAGTTACTCTTTTTCATTTCCTACCTGGTAAATGTCCTATTATGTGTGATTCTCTTGATTTTATCTTGAAATATATGACAAACCAGGTATACGTATTTCACTGATAATATTGTAAAAAAATATATATCAAAAACAACATCTGCAACCTAAAAGTGTGTCTGCACTATATTCATTGCATTTTATATTTACAAATTAGTGTTGGGAAGTCATTGATTTTGTGGAAGTCGCGGGAATCTTTGTTCCAAACTAAAACAAACATTATTACGCTTTGAATTAAAGTAGATGGAAAACAAAACTATAACTAACGTACCCCATTATAATGCTTATTATAGACTAGATTGAAAGCTGAATGTGTGTGTGTGTGTGTGTGTGTGTGTGTGTGTGTGTGTGTGTGTGTGTGTGTGATATTTTTTCAACAGTCATTTATAAATGGGGTTGAACGAATGTGAACATGGTCATTTTTGCCACTGAATACATATGAAGGAGTGCTTGTACAAACCCTAAAAATAAAAGTCAAATAGACAAACGTTTATATTAGCTCCTTCTTCAGTTAATTACAATCAACTATGTTTTTTAAATAAGACACAAATAGTGTTTTTTATATTATTATTATTATTATTATTATTATTATTATTATTATTATTATTATTATTAGTAGATCAAGTAGTAGTAGTATTTATTTTGAAGAAAAGGCTGAAAAAGATTCTGAAAGCTGTATAAATTCATTCACAGCTATTTTTAGAGAATGTTCAGAAGTGATGAAATTTGGTAAAATGTGTGGGACCTACGTAGTTTTTTTTCCCTACAGTGTTTCACTTTACATTAGCATCTAGTTTCACCATTCTTGGTTTCACCCTCTATCCTCGACTGTCCAAACTTACCCCCTGCAGTGAAAACTATTTATCCCAATGCATTTTTTTTTTAAAAAAAGGAACTGCACAGTTCCATAATTTCGAAGTTGGCTTTGATCTAAATGTGTTTCTCTATCTGTGTGTGAGTTTCCGTTATTCTGCTACTCCGTCCTACACTGTTGACATCATCACATGGGTTTTCCCAAGAGATACTTTTAAAAGACGAGCTGAAAAATGAGAGAAGCACTTCACTCTTGAAACAACAACCACTACTATCACACACACAACTCGAAGTAAGCTAGTATCCAACGCCATGGACTCGCAGAAAACGACCCTCGACGTGGAGAATGGAAGCAAAGTGCTCTTAAGAGACACTCAACACAGAACTCGTGTAAATGTGATGTGTGCCATCTCGCTGCTTGGTCTTGCGCTGGTCGGCACGCTGCTGTTTGCCGGACTTCACAATAGGGGGCGCTCTACTGGTGCCGACTCTCAGGTAACTTGGGGACACCTGTAACCGTCTCTGTCATTCTTATTCTTATTCTTTTGAAGACGTTTAAATGTAACAAGAAAGTTAATTAATTAATAATAATACAAAAACGTTTTCAAAAAGAATAACATGTTTTAAAATGTTGTTTTGTGAAATTGTTTTTTTTTTTTTTTTTTTTTTTCTTGTTTTCAACTAACTTTTGTTAATGTGATTTTATTAGCCTTCGGTAGTTAGTTGAACTTGCAGTTATTAGTACTAGAAATTTGCCGGCTATAACACCAATGCTAACTATGCACCACCTTGTTGCTTGTTATATCCTGCAGCACTTCCTTTGCGAACAGTGTAGTGAAAGGAGAAACACGTGTTTATTATTATTATTATTATTATTATTATTATTATTATTAATAATATAATAATAATAATAATAAATAATAATAATAATAATAATAATAATTTTTTATAGTTATTAGTATACTTCAAATACCCACAGAAAACGTATCCTAGATTTACCAATGTAAATGTATCTTTGGTTTCTTACAGAATGACGAACTTCTGAGAGTCAAGGACGAATTAGGGGAGAATGGTAAGTAAATGCGACTGAATTACATTTTTTTTTTTTAATACTAGCTGCAGTTTTCTCGAAAAGTTCCTTTAATTTCTTTACCCACGAGGGGGCGCTGGTTTACAAAATGGAAATTTGGAGAAATGAAGCCTTTGCATTCATTTTATTTTCTCTTTTTTTCTGTCTTTCAGCTTTTCAGGTGCGAACACTGAAACAAATGGCGAGCAAGCCCAGCAAAGCAGCCGTGCATTTAATAGGTAAGGCTTCTTTATCAAATGGTTTAGAGAAAAAAAAAAAAAAAAAACATCAGTGTAGGTCCAAGAAATAGCTCCCTCATCCACTGAAAGGACTGGTCCCTTCCTGAACTGTTCCCTCGCTTACCTCTAAGTGACCCCTCCAGTCCAGGACAGACTTGACTCATCAAAACTTGGCTGACATAGTCGCTCGCCTTATCATTTAAAAAAAAGTAAATATTGTAAATATATATATATATATATATATTATTATATATATATATATATATATATATATATATATATATATATATATAAACTGAGAATGGTTTGCTACTAAGTCAGAAACTTGACACTGTAATTCATTATTTGTGGTTATCGTGTTTTTCCAGCGGACGTTACAGAAGACGAAAGCGAAGTGACCTGGCTGAATGACGTGGACCAAGCGTTTTCAAACGGGATTGCTAATACCAAAGACAAGATTGTGGTGCCGAGGACCGGGCTGTACTTCGTGTACTCGCAGGTGTCGTTCAAGGGACAGTGTAAGGGGCAACCCGTCTATCTCTCGCACACAATCGAGAGACTTGCCGTGTCCTACCCTGAAAAACGCAATCTCCTGAGCGCCTCAAAGACCGCGTGCATAGAGACGCACAGGTCCTCGAAGGACATCTGGTATAAGTCCATCTACCAAGGAGCCGTCTTTAAGATGGAAAAGGGTGACATACTGTCCACCAAAACTGGAGGGGTTGACAAACTTGTAGTTGATGGGGGAAACTCTTTCTTTGGAGTTTTTGAGCTCTGAAAGAAGTGTATTTTTCCTTATTTGAAGACCATTTTTATAAATGATTGCAAAAGGTACACGAACGTGGCGGGGATGAAATATAAAATAGCTCTTTCCAAAATCGACTGTAAACGGCTGTAATATTGCACGCACTGTATATAAGTTATATTTCTACACATGTGGTATTTATACTATTTATTAATTTTTTTAATTTAATTTATTTGTGTTATTTATTAATGCCAGGTCTTTTTTTAAGGTTTGTGCATGAATGTATATTTGTTCTGTAGCTGTGCAAGTCAGTGCAGAATACTGTTACTTACTGTACATCAGCATGGATATTGAGCTGTGTATTTAATAATGTATAATACAGCATGCAAACACAACCCCATTCAATCGGGTTACAGTATATATGCATGCCTGTATATTTATTTAATATTTATTTACTGTGTTGGCTTAATTGTGCTATGGAATGCTATCAGAGGCTTAGATTTAATTTTCTATGCACATGATCACTGGTCCCTCTTATATAGTGCTGAATATATATATATATAGAATAAATGTGAGGGCGCCTAGCTCCTTCCTGTGCTGTAGGTCAATGCTATTTTAAGAAAAATTATTTCAAGCCCTGGTTAGCACTCAAGAACAAACACTAAAATGCTCTACTGCATCTTGTGTTAAAAAAAAACAAAGTATGAAAAACATGTGTTACACTGTTTATAATTAAGTTTTGTAAGCTATATAAGTACATAGAAAACACTGTTCTTGCCTAATACATGCTGGATGTGTATTACATAGCTGTATTTATTTATTTTCTAATGCCTATCTGTTTGATATGTATGTATGTTGACTGCAAATAAATCAATAAAAAAATATTTTTGAAAAAAAAAAAAAAAAAATCTTGTGATCGGGGTAGTCATAGACACCTACACATATTGTTGCATCCTCTTCAGCCCTCCTGCTTACTCAAAGTCTTTTTTTCCCCTTTTATCCCGCATTTAATTGTCTTGTTTTTAAATATGCTTTTTATTGCTCAAGCCTTCTCACAAGTGCAGTAATACCATAAAATGATATTTATTATTAGGAATATAGAACGACTAGATGGTGCACCCTATTATTTCTAAAGTAGTTCACTAAATATCTTAGTAGCTCTGAATAGATAATCATCTCCTCTTAATGAATAATCCATCCCACAAGTGCAGGGGTACCTCCGCCCTCGATATTATCTATTTACCACCAACTGAGATGCTTGCTTTCCATTTCACCTCCAGAACATTTGTTTCTGCCTGCAATGGTGATTGCTAATAATGATAACCTGTTGGATTTTGTACTGACTGGTCTTAGCAGTCAACATGGCCTGTCAAAATGAACAATTTTCCCACACAGTCCTTCTGTTTTGCATGCACTCTGTGTTAACATGGTTTTGCCTAAGTTCAGGAGCTGCTTTTCAGTTTGTGTTGCCTACCATTGACATAATATGTAACGCAGACTAGATCAGCAAGAGCCGGTTAACATTTATCAGTACCGGAGCCATCTAGCGCACAGCTAAATATTGCCAGGTGTATAAAAAATAAACTGTATTAAGAGTAGATTAATTGTGATCTAGTCTGTTACATATGTTTTTGACAGGCATCTACAATTGAGGAGCAGCTTAGGAAAAAACATCTTAACACAAACTAATTGAAACCACTCAGAATGACAAATAAAAAGTTAAGTACAGTAAAAAAAAAAAAAAAAAACAGAACAAAAAAAAAAAAAAAAAACTTTGTATAAAAAAACTAAGGTTAGCATCCTGGATTTTGTTTTTTTATTTATTTATTTGTTATTTATTTATTTTCATTGGTTGGTTTTTTTGGGGGGGGGGGGGGGGGGGGGGGGGGGGATATTTCATTATTCCTTGACTCTTGTATAATTAAATATGTTGGTAGCCCGAAACTGTGTTAGTCTGGCAAAGATTTTGGGGTGACATCAATATGATCATTAAAGCTGTAACAGACTTCAAAGACAGTGCACCAGAGCTTTATATTTGTTATAATTATAGGGTATGTTTAATAGACATGGAACAGCATCATATTTTGTAGATTCATTCGGCTATTATTATCGTAATTAACCCTTTAATGCCCATTTCTGTAACACAATGCATAGCCACCCCTCTATAGTGTTATTTATTTATTTATATATTTATTTTCAGCCTCACAAGCCAGAATATTTCATATGCATATATTATTGTGTTGCCAGACAGGGGGGGGGGGGGGGGGGGGGGGGGGGGGGGGGGGGGGGGGGGGGGGGGGGGGGGGGGGGGGGGAAGTAAATTTTCTCATGTAAAATGCCTGGGCATTACAGGGTTAAGCTAATCAGTTGAACCATATTACAATTGATTTAGTCTCTCCTTTAATATGCAGTGTATTAAATGTAATTTTATGATAATTCCAGCTGATTTATTCAGCAGCGATAACAGAATGTAATGTAGCAAAGAAAAAAAAAGTTTACATAGATTACAACTGGATATTTGATAGTTACTGATGATCCACTGGAGTGTAACTTTTCAGTTCTTAGTTTTCAGTCCCCTTACTTTCCCATTCATTCTAAGTGTTTTTTTTAAAAAAATGTTATTGCAATTACTCACATATGTGTTTTCTTTTGTATAAGTCTGTGATAATGTGCTTAGATTAAGAGTTCAGGAGATGATTATATGAAACATAGACATAGCCAAAGCATCTTTATATTAGTAAGAGCCAGCTCCATCTAGTGCTCAGCTGGTGTATTGCCAGCAAACCTAAAGTAAAACATTACCCAAAGTGGTCACTAGAGGGTGCTGGCCCACACTTCTACAACACATTCTGGTTTATTTAGTCTAATTTATATATAGCTATAACAGGCAACTACAGCAAAAAAGAGGATCCTGAACTCATAGTCAAAGCACCTCAAAATAGACTAAAAAAAAAGAAATTCGAGCAGCTTCACAAATGATTGATACTTTATAAAAAGATAAGGAGGGGATTTAAAAAAAAAAAAAAACATATTGAAGCGACTTCCTATTAATACTAGCTGATCACAGCCTTCAAATTTGAATGGCACTTTGTATATCAGCTCTACACAGTGCTGAGACTGTAATCTTTTAACAACAAACTAACAAACTGACCGGACAACTGAACACCACACTTTCAACTGGAAGTGTACAATCACTCAACCAACCGTGCAATGCAACCAGACAGATGCTCTATAAGCAGTGTGCTGGCCAGGAATAAGGTAAAAATTATTATACCAACAAATGCATCCAGACAAAGGTGAGGCAGATTTCAAAGCAAGTAAGGATAATTTACTAGGAACATTTCAGTTTATTCAAGCCTAAGGAGGCTGAATAATTGAACAACAGAATGTATTTTGTTTAAAATAAAATCAAGCGCTACGTTAACCCGCATTTTCCTGGCCGTTGCGTTTTTGCTACCATTACAAATTTAATGGTAACTTGCATTTAGCCCTTTTTCATTCATAGCACTGTTTTAAAGTCTTGAGAACCATACCACTATGAATATTGCATTAGTGTGCTGTTTCCTTGTGTTATTCGCCAGAGTGAAGGTGTAGATAGCAGACACATTTATTAAAACAATTGAAAACTCATTTTCAGAGTTAAGGACATTTTGGACTTGCGAACAACCTCATTCCAAAGGGGGTTTATAACTCTGAGGTTCTGCTGTATTTGAGTAAATGCAATGAAACCCACTGAGAAAGCTGTTTGTTCATCAAGTTGGACTTTAGCTCTACTGATTAGTACATCAGAACAAAACTCTATATTGCTGTCATTGCCTGGTCTGTGTGACAAGTGGAAATGTTTAATTTAAGAAAATTAGCCAATGTGCAGGTTCAATTCCTGTTTCTATGAGGTTCCTTTTTTTAATTGAATCTCTGTTTTTTTTTTTTTTCTAACCATCACATGGTGAGACAGGGGGAATTTATTAACTTTCATAGGTATTCTCAGATTCGGTTTCTATATTTAAAAATACAGCGTCCAAAATCCACAGTCAAACTTTTAACATTCCTAATGTGCCCTTAAGGTGTTTGTGATCACTACATTGGAATGTCCTGTCCAAAATACAATGGCCCATAAACACATTCCTGATACTTTTGGAACACTCCAAGTTACATTCACTCACTGAATAGCGAGTTTTGCCCTGAAAAATTAGCTTAGAGGGTTTACATGCAAGTAAAGTACTGAGATGGTACAGGACACTGAAATGTGTAAATGTACAGTTTGCATTAGAATATGTTTGTACATGAACAGTATAGTAGACCATTTATTGAAAAAAAACAAAAACAATAATGAACACAATATGCAATAACTAGTACTATATTTAAGTTTCACAGTGTAAACAGGTATTTTTTTTTTTTCTAATAGAACATGTGTGTTCTCACCTGGTTATTTATTGGTGAACTCCAAATAAATTCAACTACATTTATTGTCTCCTTTTTTACTCTTCTATGACATTTGAAATAATTTTCAGATATAGTCTGTATTAAGGATGTAAATCTACGTTTAACTGATTGAACATTTAAAACTCGTTTACTGTTTAAACGGTCCTATTCAACGAAGAAGTCAGCTGGCTGTCCAGCTGTGTGTAAATATATCAGAACACCCCTTTTCTTCTGTTGTTTTGGTTTGTTGTTATGAAATCAAACCACTGGAACTGAACATTTTGGAAAAGTGTCAAAAAAGAACCAATTATTACATGACTCAATTAATGAATCAAGACTTGAATTTCTAAAGTGAGTTGGGTCAGAACATAAACACTGGGCATGGTGCAGCAGTAATTCCAGCCCCTCTGAAACACTGATTTCTTATTGAGATTTCCCTAGCTCACGTCTGCTACAGTTGCAGAGTGAAAATTGCAATCCCTAGCGTTTTTCGTGTAAAACCACCGAGCCAGAAACAGTGGTTGAAAAGGGGTTTCTTAGTGCAATAGTTAGTAAGCTTTGGTAAATAATGATTTAAGCTGAACGAACAATAGAAAACAATGGAGAGAAAGCATATACAAGTGATAATTTATTCAATGTACAAATAGGTCATCTAAGCAGATAAAATCCAAGACAAAGTCAACTTTTTTAAGGACTTCCCTTATACAAGTTTACCAGTTTTACCTTTCTTATGGTTACCTTTTGCTACCACATTTCATCGTGTTAAGTGTATGAATCTAGTATTTTGCCATTTTATTAATATGCTTTATCATACTTCTCTATTCTTTACAATGCTTCTATGCTTCATTATGCCCTCGCTATACTGTATTGCAATTTGCTATTCTTTTATTATCGTAAACGTCTATGAAGGTTGGATTTTAATTCAGTCAACACCAATTGAATCGCTATGTGGATCCTTTGTGTCTTTATCCAAACTGTGCTGTGTCGTTTCATCACAAGATAACAGGATTTGGAATCCCAATGAAAACGAATGGCAGAGAAATTTCTCTTGTGACAGAACAGGATAATAAATAGGTCTTATAAAGTCTTTGACATCATCAAAATGAATACAGGACAAAATCACAACGCAGGTTGTCCCTGTCACGTCAGTAGAGCGTGTCGACGCCAGCAACGTCAACCTTTGACAAACTCAAAGTTGTTTTTCACAGTTGTCAGATGCTTTGAAAGTTTTTGAGATATTCCTAAATGCTCTCATTGGTAAAACTGGATACAGAAATGAAACTTCAACCTCCAGCACATGTCAATGAAATCAAATGTCAACTTCCTCAGAGAGGCCTTTTAGTTGTTATACTCGTTCACCCTTTATCTCATTCCATAGGATCGAGATGTAACTACCGCTATAGCCAAAAGTTTGGTATCAATTTTAGAATTAAGACGTAATTTAATAAAGTAAAACTATAGAAGCACAATTTAGATATTTTATTTAATATTGTTTAATCAAAGAAACTACAAATGGACATTGCAAAATTCTACAGGATAATACTAGTACATTATTATTATTATTATTATTATTATTATTATTTATTATTATTATTATTATTATTATTATTATTATTATTATTAATAAATAAATAAATAAATTAATTAATTAATTGTTGTATACCTGTACCTAATATCAGGCAGGTCCACTGTTGCCCTGGTTACAGCCTTCACATGACGTGGTATAGACTCCACAAGGTGTTGGAAGGTGCTTTTTCTTTCAATCCCTTAATCATGTTTCACACCAACGGTGCAAAGAGGTAGGCAGAGGATTGTGACGATGAATCTTACAAGTTCATGATAATTACTGTGCAATACATGGAAATTGCATTGTCTGTTATAATTGCATGGTAAAACAAGTACAGATAATTCCCCTGTAATTACACACTTGTTCCACAAGTTGTTACCACATAACAGCAGGAACATGAGAGTTGCACATAAATTTTTTAACATGTTATTATATAGTAAACTAAAGAATTCCCCATTTAGATATCTTATACAACTGTTTATTTAAATTTTATTTTGTTAGTTTGTTAAACAGATATACAGCAAAAATACACTTGTTTTAACTTATGTCCAATATCAGATTTAGGGTATTATTTTACTGCAGCTCCTTACAATACAGTACAGTAAAACACTGAAACATATATATGAAAAATATTAAAATATTAAAAGCACACTGTAAAACAATAATACATATTTGTCAATCAACCAACATCAACCTCACACACATTGTTTTATATTTACAAAAAAAAAAAAAAAAAAAAACATTTAGTGCAATATGCCTGATATTTAATAATGTTGAATTAATAATTTTCTAGTAGAATGTTGTAATATTGCTTTAACATATAAGATAGCAAGTATAGTGACATCATACTAAATCGAAGTGGGTCATACATAGGAAAAGCATTGGAAATGACAAAATGACAGTGTAAACCAATTGGTGCAAACTTCTTAATGAAGCATTCTAGCTTATTTATTGTTAAACAAGAGCATTCTTCTGATCAACTAACAAGAATAAAGTGCTAGATAGCTTGAACCGATTAAAAGAAAAAGTGATCTGCTTACAGTAAGCACTAAAATAAATTTAAGCTATTCCACAGTTTCATTAACACCTCAAGTCAGTTTCAAAATGAAAATGTGTCTTGTGACGCAGCTCTCCTGCAGAGCTCAATGTAAAAGTTCTTATTGAATGCTTTGGGGTAGATAGACTATTCTTTCAATCCCATTTCATACACACTTCATACTATATGTGTTTGATAAACCAAGGCAGGCCAACCAATCGTTTATGATTTTTTAGAAGTTGTGTATCTCACACACACTCTCTGTAAAAAAATACAGAGAGAGGGAGATTTATTTTGGCTTTATCCTGCAGTAAAATTTACAAATCAATGTTATTGAAAAAAAAAAAAAACCCTTAAAAGCCAGATTTAGTTTAATTACTACACAAAAGTCAAGCAAAAGTGTTGTTTGTCTACATTTTCAGAATATTTACCTGTTTTGTGTCCTGTGGGGTGTGTTCTCTATCACTAGTACTGCTAAGATCATTGTTTACTTACTAGCTAGCATCCTTTTGCCACCACAGGGGGTCTGCTTCTGAAAAGACTCCGAGCATCTGCGTTTCTGAAGTGAGGTTGTAGAAATGTCCACTCAGGTACAACTGCAGTCCTCTCTGCAGCTTGGTAGCTGTGAGCTGGTAAATGGAAAATTACAAACTCATTGTGGCAACCATGAGTTGGTAAATTATCATTACAATTTGTATTTTTTTATTTTTTTTTTCACATCAGAAATACATTTGGGTGTCTTTTCAGAACCAGCCCCCAATGATTAAAAGAGGGACATTGTTGCTGGAATAATTAGCAAGCATAAACATGGAAGGAATTACATTGCACAAAAATGTAGATAGTGCATCAATTAAGTAAGTCAGGAAAACTAATAATTCCTTTGTTGTTTACTTCATGTATGTATGTATGTATGTATGTATGTATGTATGTATGTATGTATGTATGAATTAATGAATGAATGAATGTATTTATTTATGTATTTATTTTCATTTTGAATTAATAACCAAGGCATAATAAAAGGCAAAGCAGAATCAAATTCTTACAATATCCTTTTACACTAAGGCTGCCAGAAACATTTGTCTACTTGACTTATTTTTTTGTTTTACTGTTATTGACGTTGTCTTGCAATGTACATGTATATTCTCTTTTGCCAAGTTATGTTGTTTACAAGCATGTGTAAAAAATGTTTTTTTTTGTTTGTTTGTTCCATAACATTATTTGCAGATATAATAATAATAATAATAATAATAATAATAATAATAATAATAATAATAATAATAATAATAATAATAATAATAATAATAATGTACACAGTGATGTTTTTTTTTGGACAAAGTTTAGCATATATGTATTACAGAGAGCTACTATTCTGTGTTAATAAAAAATAATTTTAAAAAAAACGAAGAAAAAAAAGAAAAAAGCAATTAAGTTGCCGATACATTTCTAAAACAAATATATTTCAGTATGGAGCACCCGGATAGAAAGCCCAGAATCCCAACTTGAACATTATGTATTTTAATTTCCACAGAAACTCTACACAAGAGCTATCAGGGAAAGTACCTAATACCAATACGGAAGTTCCATTCTGCAAAACTAAAAAGCCCTGCTTATAAAAGGCTTGTCTCTTTACAAGAGACTCATAACAGAGTATCCAGTCTCTCAATAAAACTGACTCTTAAAAACACACACAGAAACAACAACCGAAAAAGCAACCAGTGCAACTCAATTCAAATGGAGAAAACGGTAGCTTGTGACTCGTCTCTCGCTCTGGATATTGAACGCAGTGGTCTTGTGGTGGTGAGAGAAACGTCGAAGAAATCGGACCGGTGCTGGAAACGAATTGGCTTGCTTTCCTTTATGCTCCTGACTGCAGCCACGTTAGTTTTAGTGATGATGTACTTTGGCGTTATACCTTCAAAAATTAAGCAGGTAAGAAACTTTCTATCGTGTTCATTTAGAAAGCTTTGTGCAAATCTAATAATATCTCACTTCGACATTTTTTTGTTTGTTTGTTTATGATATTATGTTAAAAGAAGGTTGTTTATGTTTTAGACGTTTACTATATTACTGATACTGCCTTCTCATCGCACATTAAATATATTCTAAACACAACATGAGTTACATCTATAACTGAAACACAATGTCAATAATACCTCTAGGTTATATACGTGTTTTTATAACAGCAGCCTATAAGTCTGTGTTTCAATTTAAATATACAGTATGTATTTATATAGATGTTAATAAAGGAATATTATCAGCAAGGTGTAACAGTGTAACAGAAGTGAAACTGGGAATGTACTAATTAATTGCGATTCAATCAATTAGAATGCACCAATACAAATAAACAAACACAAAAATAAATTTGTACTTACGAATGAGGCATGTAGTGTAGAACAAAACAACATTAAGAAGTCGGAATTATTACATTCTAATAGTAATCCTTATGCCGTCAGCACTATAGCAGGTGGCATATTTATATTTACTTTATGGTTATCAGAATGGTAGATACACTCAAATAAAGCAATATCTATCTATATTGTCACTACTAAAACAAAAGCCTTCTTTCTTTTGGTGTAGTTTATTTTCTTGGATTTGAAATGCATTACTTCATAGTTAATCGTTGTGCAGTACACACCATGCAAATCATGTTTCACTGTGCAAAACGACCAGGCTATTTGCAGACTTTTGCAAAGCATGGCTGTATTGTAACCTGCTGTTAGCTGGTGTGGTCTTTGTGGTTGGCTCCTGTTTTTCTTTTAAATCTACCAATAGCGCTGAACTAATGTTAGTCTTCTTTCCTTATCAGACAAACACAGTTATTTCTACAACACCTGAAGTGTCCATGGAGGTCATTGAAAGTGAGTAGTCTTTTTTTAAATATTTTCTTTCTTTCTTTCTTTCTTTCTTTCTTTCTTTCTTTCTTTCTTTCTTTCTTTCTTTCTTTCTTTCTTTCTTTCTTTCTTTGCCTCTGCTAACAGATGTTGTCATTTTTCCTTACAGACATGCGTGACTCATTGAAACAGATACCAGACAAAAAATATGGTAGAAAACCATCTGCACATTTGATTGGTAAGTACCTTGACAACGCAATCGCTTTCCACTGGTAAACGTCCAGAGCTCTTGTCTTTTCCTGGCTTTGAAAAGCGCTGGGAGTAGCAGTCTTCCCCATTCCATTCAACTCATGTGCCAATGTAAACCTGGCAGCGCTGCCAGCCCCATCAGCTCTGCACACTGTGAGCGGCGCACACATTGTCACATGATTTCAATGGAATGAGGAATGTTGTTTAGTCCCTAAGATACATTCCAGACAAGCCAACCAAAGGCAGCCTGAGAGAAAAAAAAAGATAACTGTATATGGAAACAACAGAACATCTCAGAACGATGGCAAGGACCATGTAATAGCAATTCACATTTGGAGCTAGAATTTAATAGAACCCTGACCCCAATTATTTCATTCCCCCCCCAGCAGCTGATTTCTCCAAGGGCCACACTAAGCTGTCTTGGCTCAGCAACGTTAACCAAGCTTTCCTTCAGAACGGCATGCGGTTGGAGAATGAACAGGAGCTGGTGATCCCTGCAGACGGTCTCTACTTCATTTACGCTCAGGTAGTGTTCAAGGGGATGGGCTCTTCTTCGGAGGACAAGGGCGCCTCAAACTCGTGGAACGGTTGCAGTGGCTGCGGCTCCTCCACCAAGATCCTCTCGCTGTCAGTGGAGAGGTTGTCAGACGCCTATCCCATGTATGAGTCCATCCTGAGCACCTCACGTTCCATCTACCTGCAGAAGAATCAGGGAGGGGTGTGGATCGCGCCCCTATACCAGGGAGCTCTTTTCAAGCTAACTCAGGGAGACAAGCTGCAAGTGAAAGCCAGCCCCCTCGATTTGATTAATGATAGCAAGACCTTTTTTGGGGCTTTCGCAGTTTAGATCAAATCTCTTGTTATATATGTTATGATCATGGTTCGAATCCCACTGGCACTGTGTTTGACTGGGGCGCAGCATTGGCACTTGGGTTCAGTTCAGTTCTCCTTTTCTTAGCCATCTCGCAGCCAACTTAAAAGCACAGCAAATAAAATGTGTGTAATATTTGATTTGTTAATAGTACTTACCTGGTAGATGCCTTGTTCAGTGGTACTGCCTACATGATATATGCTTAGCCAGTCTTCCCTCATGTAATGAATGTTTGGAACGAATGAAATCGATGAATGTTTTATTTATGGTGAGGTGTTTTATAGGACATCTGACTTATTGCTTGGACTCTCATTACAATGTTTACACTACTAAAAAGAAAGAGAGCTATATTTATATATAAAAAAGTGAATGTATTTTTTAAAATAATTAATTTATTATTCTTATTATTATTATTAGTTTATTATTATTATTAGTATTATATTATTATATGATGTTACTACTTTTGGTTACTCCACAGTATAAATTAATACATGTTCATACTATACTTTTTTTTTCTTTTTTTTTTTTTTTTTAAAGAAAATAACCTTTACATTATGAAGAAACGTGTGACGAACCAGTGAAAAAACTAAAATATAACTCAAATCTGCACATTGCTTTTAACTAACACAATTTGCTAGTGTTTCTCTGGAGTCGTTGAGGGAGAAAGTTTTTTTCTGTCAATACATTAAAATGTTGAACTTTTGAAGTCTCGCTAATGCCCCCTGTCTACCAAAGCTATTTACTTCAGTCAGATTAAAGTTCAGAAACAGCTCCTCCTCTAGCAGCACTTTGATTGTATTATCAGTCTTAGCACTCATGAGTCAGTTGCTCGACCTTAAATCAGTTCTTAGTCCCCAATGGAGAAAAAAATTGTATATTAAAGGAAAAAAAAAAACAAAGGTAAAAAACGAATTTCAACGTTCCTTAAATATAACTTTCAACGTATTTCACATTAAGATTGGAAGGCAGTTTATTTTCCTTAAAAAAAAAAAAAAAAACTGTAGTTAATAGCTTTGAGGGGGCATAGTCTCATATTGAGAATATCAAAAAATATTTTATATTAAAATATTGCAAGAAAACCAATACTTGTCTGTTTTTCGGTCTGTCGAATGTTGTTGTACTTTATTTATTTATTTATTTATTTGTTTGTTTATTTATTTATACTTTGTATTCATTGTGTTTGTTAAATTAAAACAAAAAAAAATTGAAAACAAAACATTTCTTCTGTGTTTTTTTATTATGTGTGTTCATCTACAGATGTGTGCTGGAAGTCCAAATTGAATAGGCTTTATATAGGGTAGCTTTTAAAAAGAGTGCTAAACAACACTTCAAAATCCCTAATGTCAAATTTGCACTGCAACTTTGCATTTGCCCAAGGCTTTTTCCATGATTATACTATGCATTTATCACACTGTGCTTTAAAAGTATTACCTATGCTTTACCACACATTACACCTAGCTACAGTATGCTTTCACTGTGGGAAACTTTTATAAAGCTGTGATTTTAACACTAGCAATATTAGCACTGCTCCTCCCCCTCAGGCTAAGCCTGACAAAATCAATTTTCTTACCTTTTAGAATGAAATACTTACTATGGATGATGGTTCACCGTTAGGGGTCATCCAAAATTATCATAATTTTCTGAAAGCTTACAAGGCCTTTGCTGGGGGGTGTAGTGTGCACTGCCTGTGTTTTGATCAAAGAATGAGAACGCTTTTATAGAACTTGAAACATTCACAATCAGTCCTGTAATAGTACTGCAGCCTACAGAGATGTCACTTTTGTCAGAGTTTGACCTATTTTACATTGGGTTGAGAACGCATGATTCCTTCACACTCCTTCACCTATAGAAAGGCGATGAAGTGTCAATTCTGTTTGCACTAGCCAACACCCTGTTGTTCTAACTGGGTCCACAAGAATATAACTCCACCTGAGAGTATTTTTTAATATAAATAGAAAACACATGTAGATGTTGGGGGACCATGTGACTGTGCACACTAGGACGGTTTAGGACATTTGAGGCGTTTCAACTCGCATCGCAATGGTAAATTTAATCTGTATGACAGCAGGACTACACTTACCAGAATGCATTGGAGTGTGCATGAAGTCATATGGTAACCTTACCCCATGACAGTAAAAAATATAACTGTCCTTAAAATGACTTTCGGTGGAGAGGATCACATGGTAAATACCTAAAGGCAAGTGCTCCCTGATCTCCGTGATCAAGGAACAAAAACGTGTTTTTTGTTTTGTTTTTGTTTTTCTGCGCACACACACACACACACACACACACACAAATAATGCACAAGCCAATTAAAGATTACGATCTTCTAGCGAGCAGTCAGTCATGGGGAGGAAAATATTCTTACCACATTTTGATCAGATTCTACAAACTGGCACACATACACTCCATTTCCTGTTTGTGCACAGTAATCATGCACGATAAAGTGAACCAATCAAAAGTTTCTATTGTTAGTATTGCCAAAATTAGTATTTAAATTTTTGTTTTGAAAATAGAGAACATGCTTTGGGTGTCATCATTTTTCAATCTGTTTTTTATTTTATTTTTATTTATTTTTTTTATTTTTTTTGGGGGGGGGGGGGGGGGGGGATTGGGCTTGGAGAGGGAATCTTCAAAAATAACACCGTGTATAATTTTGGACAACCCCTTGACAGAACTACTACAGTGTATATTTACAGAAAATAACTTGACTATTTTCACATTCTGATTTTTTTTTTTTTTTTTAAATCAAATCCTATGTAAGCCCACTTATGCAATTTTGCTAATTTTAAAGTATTTTGTTTCTTTGAACACTATTATCTTTTAATATTTATCACATATCGTAAGTGCTAAACAGAAGTTCTATTATAAACACAAAGGTACCGGACCTTATAATTAAGGAAGAAGGAGAGCGTTTTTTTTTTTTTTTTTTTCGCTTCTAGAGCTAATGACTTAGTTTTGCAGTAGCTTCCATATAGGATTCCTGTTCTTGTCTGCTTGTGGATCATAGTTTCATGTCTTGCTGCTGGCGTCTGTAGCTGCAGGTCGACATTTGCCAAGCCGATATTCTTCAGGTCAATACTACACTGGCGGCTCGACTGATACGATGAACAGGAGTGACGACACTGTTCTTGTTAAGACTAGCGCCAGTGTGTGTGTTTTTTTTGTCTGTTTGTTTTTGTTTTGGCATTTTGCCATTTGTGTTTTAGAAAAACGAATAATTCTCCTACTCCTAGACAGCGTATGCTGCAATATATTGTTACAAAACACCTTTGTCATTCAATTCATGGAACAGGAAAACGTTTCTCTTGTTGTATAGAAACATAATTTATTTAACATCCTTATTTAACACATTATGTTATCAAAGAAACTACAAAACGATACTGCAAAAGTCTACCGGAAGCCGTAATTGTAATGCAGTATTCAATGTCCCATTTATTTCAGTTTTTGTTAGTTATTCGTTATGGAAGACTATACAGCGGTATGTAACTCAGTATGTTAAGGTAGCATTATTCAGCAGGTTTCATTCGAAAATGTATTAATTCTATAGGTTAATGAGAAACCTAGGTGTACATTTGACACACACACACACACACACACACACACGCACACACACACACACATAAAGACTATCGCAATAGACACATTCATATCAGCAAATATAACCTTTAATAGTAATAGTTCACTTCTGGCTGCCATTTATAGACCTCTGTCTTTTAAATAAAACAAGCAAAGAACCAAAATAACTTTCACACAAGAGAATGCTGAGCAATTCCTCTAATGGTTGTCAAAACCGTAGGCGTTGAAGCATGTCTGTGCCTCCTGGAACGGAAAGTACTTTTTACATTTTTTCTGGGCATGATCCAATGATTTCAACACGGTTTGCTCAACAAACATGAGGCAAGTTATTCAAGCCGGCATGTTACCACGACAAAAAAGCTTACAGCATGAAGGATATGTAAACAGCGGTGGGGTTTCTCAAGCTTTATCACCACGTGAAGATTACATTTCAAACCTCCTACAGGCTTAGTGTCCCATTCTGTAGATCTGGGCATTGTGATGTCACAGTGCACAGATCTATTCATGAAGCAATGGGATACTGTATATATTGTTTTCATCTTATTCTGTGCAGCCCTATATTATTTTCAAGTAGAGTCATATTTAAAAATTCCCAGTTAAAATATTCTGTTGTAAAATATGTATGAATGCATTGTACCAGCGATGAAAACAAACCTCAAAAAGCAGCTTTTTAAAGCAGACTGATATTATACCTTCTTAAAGGAAACCTGTTTGCAAGCTATATATTTTCAAGCAGTTTTAATAATTCCTAGGTCCGCTCTACCTCAATGCTTTCATTCTTGTCTTACAAACAAGTTCCTTCCCCTAATGACACATGTTCTGCGAGCTGCGATATGCTTTCACTGTAGAGGTTACCTTGGAAAATCCAGTAACAGAAGTTTTTTTAACCCTAATATAGAACCAGATGGCATTTTCAAAAAGGACACATCTAAAATATTTTGTCTTTATCAGTCAAGCTTTTTTTTTTTTTTTTCCCAAAGCTTTTAGTTTCTGTATGGCATCACCTCAGCTGCTCACTGTTAGTTTAGAAGTTTGGGAATGCCCCTTTATTTGTTTAAACAGATAAGTAATGTGGTTGTGAATCCCCTGTTTTTTTCAGCATTTCCTCCAGGTAATGGATTAGACAGCAGCACACATAAAAACATATACCTTCCTTTGTTTGATCGTTGTCACACTCCTACTCAATCAAAATATATTGCTGTACATTGAAAGTGATCGAAAGCGGATGATCTTTAAGAGAATGGGAGTTTTGTCTGCTGTATGCCACATGCAAAATGAACCCCTTCACGACATCAAGCAAGCAGCATTGAATTTTTACTAAGGTTTATTTTCAATACGGTTGAGGTGCCCTGCTTTGAAAAATCATGACGCATGTCTCAGAAATCCCACTCAAACCCAAACAGTAGAACCAACCCACACTAAATGGGATTCTTCTCATCAGTTTCCCTCTTGTGCAAAATGTTGATGAACTAGGTAACAGCTGGATAGGAATAAAACCATCATATAGGTCAAAGTCTACCAATTTTCATCCAAGATACTGATTTATATAAGGAAAATGCATGTCTTTACATTCGATAGATACATTTACTTAAATTAAAAAAAAAAAAAAAAATTAGTGTAGTAAGGTAGGAATCAAATTTAAAAAAAGAACGGTTTGATTAAGTTTATTTACAGTGTTACAGGTTTTAAAAAAAAAAAAAAATGAATGAGTCATTTTCTTTTCAGAAGACGTGCCAATAGTGGCCCGCAGTGCCCCAAACAGCTGAACAGGTGGGCCTCAGGTAAAAAACAAAGTTTGGGAATCCCTGCACTAAGGGACTGAATTGTATTGATACAGGTTAACTTCACCAGATTTACACGGTTTGCATTTGCAAAGAAAAGAGGTAGGTGAGCAATTTTTAATTTTTAATTTTTAATTTTTTTTTAGATACGCTGCTAAATTCACAGGAAATGTTATATAACATAAAAACCGAAACTAAGGGGCCTTGTGCATAATGTATATTCATATATGCCAACAGTCCCTATATGGTCGGGACAGGTCCGATTTCCTAGCAAATGTCCTGATGCATAGGAAGAAAGTCCCCATAAAAACATTTATTCTGCACAGTAGAGTTAGTGAAACCCACACGCTGTGCTCTTTGTGTGGCTGACACATCTGCTGATCACTGACATATACAAAGGGAAGAACACTTTGTGTCTATTTTTACTGTCTTGATAGTCATGTCATGTTGAGTTGGGAGGGATATGTCTATTATATGATAATGAGTGTTGTTTGCGTATGACCCCTCCCATGTGTATGATGCATATGACCCCCCCCAAGGGGACGAGCATCCCACTGAACAGTTTCCAAATGTTGGCAAGTATGTACATTACTCAGCATCCATCCTGTGTACCCACATAGAGTATAGCCATATTATATCCATATCATAGAGCAGGGGTGCCCAATCCTGGTCCTGGAGGGTCGGTGTCCCTCCTGGTTTTTGTTCCAACACTACACTAAATTGCTTGATTGGATCAATTAAGCTTCAAATAAGTGCTTGATTGGTCCAATTAAGTAATTTAGGGGACAGTTGGAACAAAAGCCAGGAGGACACCAGCCCTCCAGGATCAGGATTGGGTACCCCCGTCATAGAGGCTACCAAATCACATTGTAAACAACTTACAAGTATCTCAGTCACAGTACACTGAAGAAGGCATTGCTTGCTTGATTTCTAGCTTTACGTTATGTGTTTGAAGTTATGAGTATACCACCTACAGCAACACAGGAAGAAGATACTATAAGGTGTTTAAAACGTTGCATCACACCCATTGATTTCATAATAATTTTCACCCAGCAGTTTGTGGAAAATATGTGTGGTTGCTTCTTTTGTCGTCGATAATGCTTTTATAGATATTAGTCACCAGTTACTGTACAGGTTTTCCAGAGTTAACATTTAATTGTTATTATTGGTCTTTGTAAACTGGCAGGCTTGCTACTTGCAGGGCAAGTCAGGGCGTAACTTCAAAAGATTATATTTTTAGGACTGAATCATTTAGGTGAAACTGATTGAATTAGCTGGCTATACAGGATACAGCACTCAACCTCACCTCATTCAAACCATTTGCAAAACATGTGAGAAATGTAGAAATGTATAGTTCGTTATCAAGGGAAAAACATTACAGAACAAGCACCCACACAATACATACCAG
Source organism: Polyodon spathula (assembly GCF_017654505.1). Lineage (NCBI taxonomy): Eukaryota > Metazoa > Chordata > Actinopteri > Acipenseriformes > Polyodontidae > Polyodon > Polyodon spathula. Next base: position 21,190,009 of record NC_054557.1, on the reverse strand, counting down.
GCCATGGAATATTTTATAAATAGAATAAAAGAAAAAGTGACTATTTTGAACTGGCAAGCGATGTAGTTTTAATTGGAAAATGTGTTTCTTCCAATTTAAAACAAACAAACAAACAATTTGTGGAATCGTAATTTGTATGTATTTTCTTATAACAAACTATTAAGGAGTTCCAACCCAAATCCACATCCAGATTGAACTTGAGCAATTCATTTTATAACGCCTCTTGTCAGAAACAGTCCCAGTGGTTGAAAAAGGACAGCAGTTAGTAAGCCTGTCCAATACCGCAACTTCAGATTTCATTTTAGTTGCTTTTTTACACCCTGAATGGGTTTCTGTTACTCCAATATCCAGTTATTATAATGTATCTATATTTATATTTGTTTGTTCTGGAAGTGTACAGTTTTCCATATTCTATTCAAATGACCTTTCATATTGTCACATGATTTGAATGGAATGTGGAAGGCTGTTTAATTTGGGTGATGAGGACTTGCCCAACAAGATAACAAAAATAATAATAAAAACAATGTATAAATAAATTCAGAATATATATACAACTGTGGCCAAAATCTAACAAGAAATACTGTACTACTATTATGGTTTCCGGTAGACTTTTGCAATATCATTTCATAGTTTCTTTGATTACATGATGTTAAATAAAATATCTCAATTATGTTCATATAGTTTTTTAAATTTTTTTTTTTAATGATGTCTCAGTCCTAAACTTCCAATATTTTTTTTTCCTTCACGAGAAATAACAAAACAAATCTTTAAGATGACATCAGGCTGATTACTGTTTAAACCACAGATATTAGAGAATATGTATAATATGTAAACGATAGAGATTAAAAAGTTAGGGCAATTTATGGAATCATGTTTGGTACCACAGTAAATCTATCTATCTATCTATCTATCTATCTATCTATCTATCTATCTATCTATCTATCTATCTAGATATCTATCTGTCTGTCTGTCTGTCTGTCTGTCTGTCTGTCTATCTATCTATCTGTGTCTGTCTGTCTATCTATCTATCTATCTATCTGTCTGTCTGTCTATCTATCTATCTATCTATCTATCTATCTATCTATCTATCTATCTATTTACAAATAAGAAATTGCCCAAAGCTTTAGAAACTGTATACTATATGAATGCAGGACTATATTTCAAAGGGATATGTCTCTGAATAATGTTTATGGAGCTACGGATGGGAAGTGACTACATGTTATTTGTTTTTAAACTTATGAATGAACCATCCCAGCAATGACACATTGATTTTACATGCATGACTGCTATACAACAGCACTACCTACAATTTCCCACTTCCTCTCCCCACTCCTTTCCCAGCTAACACACCCCCTCCTCTCCTACAGATCAATATCTGGTCCCATCCACCTACTTCCTTATGGGCGTCTGAAAAAAAAAAAAAAAGGATAATTATGCATAATTATGACAGCTGACCTCATTTATCTTTCTTTCCAATTCAGGAGTTTCACAACAAGAACAACTGTATATGAGGTTTATCAGCACTATAACTTGTAATATTTAAACTACTATTGATTTATTTATTTTAATTGAGCACCCAACTATTTTACTGTTGCTTTTCTACCCGAATTAGAATGTCCGTATTCCTTCACCATAGCAACTACCCGCAATAGCTGAGGAGAAAATCAGTGGGCCTCCTCTGATCCCCAGGCCAGCTGCTTTCTTACACACAGGAGCTTGACAGCAGATGCCAGCCTCTGGAGGCCTGCCCTGCAGGTGCCTGCTCGAGTTCACCGGTTGCCTGGCCAGCTGGGTCAATGTGGTGAAGAGAAACGACCACAGCAGATTTTGCCTCCCTAACCTAGCAGCAGAACCACATCTAAGATAAGGGCATCTGCTAAGAGATAAATAATAATAATAATAATAATAATAATAATAATAATAATAATAAATAATAATAATAATAATAATAATAATAAATCTCCCAGCGAAGATCAGCAACAATGGTGTAGTTGAACCGGAACTATTTTGCATAAGCAGCTCAGACATCATTGTTCTGCCACTGATAAACAGACACATAAAGCAATTTAGTCTGGAGACTCTCGATATTGAGGGTGCATTGACGATTGTAATGCATTATTACTGTAAGTAACGTAAATTTTGCTGCAAATTCTTGGTCTGCTGTGTAAGGGTGCAAACGAACCAAGTAGAGAGAAGCTATATATAGTAGACACACGCATACACACACACATATATATATATATATATATATATATATATATATATATATATGTGTGTGTGTGTGTGTGTGTGTGTTGTTATTCATATAGAAAGATAGGGGCCCAGTAGTATATGTTTGTCTAGGACTCTGTTATGGGTTAATGCGGCACTGAATATGACACCCTGCACAACAAAACGTTCGGGCTTTATCAGGTGAGTCACTCGCAAAGCTCTCAATGTATATCTTTAACTCTCTAAATTAGGTCACCAATGAGTAACTAGAAGCTCACTGCCTACTAATATAGTCATATATTCTCATAACAAGTTCTGTGAGCTGACTTCCTTGCTGTATTTGGCAGACTAACTCTTCCCCCAGAAGCAAGAACTTCCCTTTTCTCATGGAGGACAATATCTTCCTCTCAGTGTATAATCATAGAAACCATAATATCTAAATAGACATACCGGTACACAAGATCTCGGACTGCACTGTACTCACATCTTAGAAAAGAAAACTTTGCAGCATTTACAACTACCTTTGTGTACGGTTAAACATGTATGATACACACACACACACACACACACACACACACACACACACACACACACACACACACACACACACACACACACACACACACACACACACACACACTGTGTATGTGACAGTCTCACCATCATAGAGGAAGTACTGACCAGGCCTGACCCCCGTGGTTGTTGCTTAGCAATTTGGTTTATATTTAGTTCTGAGCTGATAACAATCTTCATTGTTTATATTCTGAGGTGTGAGCAGGTTATAAACCAAAAAGATGCACACAAAATGAAACTGTTGAATCTCCTTAAAAAGATATACAATACAATACACATTTATTTTTATATGCCACGGCATCCTGCAGCACTGTACAAAGTTCAAAACGAGCAGGCTCATATGTACAATACCCTCCAGCTACAATCAATTATATAAAAGCATATTAAAAAAAAGCATGTTTTGAATTTAGACTTAAAATAATCCACTGCTTCAACCTGCCTAGTGATGTCAGCCGGAATAGAGTTCCACAGATGAGGATCAAAAAGTTGATTTCATAACAACTAAGAGTTCTGCAATTTCTGATCTCAAAGAATGAATGTGTCTATAAGGAGTTAGTAGTTCTTGGTGATTGGGTAGACCTAATCCATAAAGGGCTTTAATAAATTACAACAATTTAAATTCAATTCGGTAACTCACTGGTAGCCAAAGCAAGCGTCCTTCTACTGGAGTAATATGCTGAGAAAGACGAGGTTGAGAAAGCAGTCTGGCAGTAAGTCAGTGACATCCATCCTCAGCTAATCCACATTTAGACCTAACTGCGGCATGACAATCCATCAATCAATCAATCAATACTTATTTTATATAGCGCCTTTCATAGTGGACCTCAGTCAGAAAGCTCTTTACAAGATAATGCGGAACAAAGCATAATACATTAAATACAGTGAAATACAGGGCATAGCACATTAAATACACACAGTAAAAAAAAAAAAAAAAAAGAAGCAAATACATTAATACATTAAATACAGGCATATTACATTAGATACAGGGCTAGGAGTCTAAACATTCTGGATGTGTGTGTCATGCAGAATCATGCAAATAGGAAGGTGTGAAAAACCAGAAATAGCAGTTTAGACAGCAGCTAATAACAGATATCAGGGTTAAAGAGCATTGAAAGCAAAAGAGAACAAGTGTGTCTTGAGGGGTGAGTTGAAGCGAGTGACTGTGGAAGCTTCACAAAGTTGTGAGAGTTCCAGAGAGTCGGCTGCACTTTTGCTTGGGTATAACGAGCAAGCCACAGTCAGAGGACCGCAGCTTGCTTGCAATGTGCTTCATTGTTTTTTCATAATGATGTTTTAATAATAAATATATAAGCTTAACAGCAGATACCTGGTGTGTGCTTGACATTTTACGACATTCTGTTTATTCTATAATTATCATTAGTTGGTTTTCAATCATTGTCAATAATTAGCAACGAATGGGTTTCATACGAAATATGTTGATTGCCAAATACTTTTGTCAGAGTATGAAATTGGTTGTTTCATTTTATGCATGTTATTTAAGAATGTGTTGTTTTATTATAAAGCGGAATCTCTACTTTAATGTATATCTTGCACTAGAACAATTAGAAATGACAGAAATCCTTCAATACCACATTTTAAATTAAACTATTAATTTCTTATATACATACTGTTCATCAGCGCTTATCATTAGGAATTTTCCACGGTGATGAGGGAAACGTGTTACTTGTATACTTGTTTTTGTTTGTAAAATTAAACCCCAGTTATAAAGCAGCATAAACACTAAAGAAAAACTAAAATACACATGGGTGACGGTACAGTATAATTTCCACAATGACAATACCCTAAAATGTAGAGCCTGTGACAAACTAAACCAGATAGATCTGTGGGTATCTACAAGCTAATGTTGTTCTCCTTTGGATTTCCCCTACCACAAAGCCATGCAAGTAGATACAGTGACACCACATATTATTAAGCCAGTTCTATTGAGTTTTATTTGCAGTTTATACACTGCAGTTGGTGTCAAAGTGACTCATATTTCTGTTATCTTGTATGTAACAGCTCCCAGCTAATGGGTAATGTGAGAACACACTGTAGAATGACTATTGTGGAATAATTTTGTGTATAACTATCCTCTGAGTAAAATGACCATAGCACTATAACTTGCTCATGGAGTATTCTGTTTATCAGCCAAGGATAATTATGGAAAAGAAAGTATGTTTAAACCCAGATAAACAACCAAATTCAGAGAATTAATTTGTTTAGATCGCACTACCCAGCTTGATAATTTGATGTAATTTGTGGCCTGTTGGATTTGAATGAATTGTCCCTAACTATGAAACACTTAATAGTGCTTAATTAAGAAACACTAAAACTAAAATTCCACAACAAACATGATCTGATTTTTTTTAAGACATTGAAAAAAGACTTCTAGTTGAAATATTTGGCATTGAATTTTAGTTTCTTTCAGTATTTCTGGGTTTGAATGAATGAAAGAGATCGCAATATAGCCACTCAGAATATGAAAAGGGATCTCATAGCACGTTGTGTCCATATACATCGTACCTGTGTTATTTTTATTTGCAATGTTGCTCTGATCTGTGCTGTGCAGGAAACACGTGTCATAGCAAACACATATTTTAAAAACTGATACCTGTAACAGCCTTAAATGACAATTTAACAGTGTTGTTTTTCCTTTTTCTAGTTCCAATGCTCGAATTTTGAGTTGCATTTATTTATTTTGAAAAGACTAGCAAGATATTAAAATTGCCAGAACGTATATTTCTGAATGTATATATGTATGGATATTTATACTATTCTTTCAAAAATGCGAATTTTCATGGAAAACTTGTGAAATCAATAATAACCATGACAGAAATACAGCCTTAATCATTATATTAATACAATGTCATTTAATGTCCAGTCGAAATTGAACTTCTTCGAACAGACACAGAAATAACTGACAGAATAGAATTGTTTTTAAACAGACATAATGGGGAAATGAAACACACATTTGAAATTATGGCAACTTCAATTGCTGGACTTTTGAAAACAGTTGAAAGCCTTTTCCCAGGTTATCTGGAAAACAAACAAACAAACAAAAAAAAAACCCCAAACAAATAAATAAATAAATAACAATTCAACCCACATTTCAGCAATGGCATTCGTAACTAACCAGATTGATTTTAAACATTTTCAAAAAGGTAACAAAATACCTGTGAAACATGTAATTTCCGGCTGCTTGGATTAAAGAATGCTCTCAGTTTACAATGTGTTCATTTTAGGTAGTTTGTTCTACTTCCTGGACCATTTCAGCAGTTTCTTCTGGGTCAAAGCCTGTCATTAGCTGCAGTTATTTGGGGCCTACACACAACTTCTTAATGTGCACCAACCCGGCCTGCCGTTACTAAATTAGTTTCTGAGGCAAAACTTGAAGTGAAACTTGAGTCAAGGGGCAGCATCTTAATGTTAAGAACAGTACTCGTTTTGAAAGAAACTCCAAAACTTATGCTCCAAGTTCCCACTTTCCAGCTGCGACTTCCTTTTGCATTAAAAAACAAAACTACCCCGTGACTTCTTAACTTGCCCACGGCTAACACACCACTCAAACTTACAAATACCTTGAATGATTATAATTGACACCATCTAGTGTAATAAAGTGTCATTTTTTTATGCCTGGCCTGTCTGAATCCATTTTTGATAATATTTGGTAGCACTTTAGGTAGACCGCATGAATAGCCATGTGTTTACATTGTAATAATTGGGTAGTTACTGATGAAACCTTCCCTTATATGATCATTATAGTGTAATTGCATTGAAGTTGCCTTGAGAATAACATTTGGTTGCTGAGTGTACAGTCCCCTTTAGTGGCATTTGTTTTATTGCTTCATTGTTTTCCCCGTGGCTCATGCCAGCACCACACAGCACTCTGCATCAGCTAAACAAGCCACAAACCTACCTTAAGCCAAAACTGTGTATTGCTGTGTTCTTTCTTTCTTTCTTTCTTCAGATAATTCAAAGTGGTCTAGACCAACTATTAAACTGGGTATAGTAGTGCACAAATAAATTATAATATGTAGAAATGTGTAACTATTTCTTTCTTTCTTTCTTTCTTTCTTTCTTTCTTTCTTTCTTTCTTTCTTTCTTTCGTTTTCCCCCTCGAATCCTCCCGCACACCCCTGAAGCTCCTTTTCTTGTTTGTGTTTTTCTGTAGAAACTGAAGGGAGCCTCCCCTCCTCATCAGTAATAAATAACAGGGCTCCCCAGACTGCCAGCCCGCTGTTGAACTTCCCCCTCCTCCTTCACAGAGAGTGGAGACAGTGCCCTCGAAGACGAAACTTACGCGACACCTCGCCCACTCAGGCAGCCAGCTTTCCTCCCCACCCCGGGTCAGGAGCATTTCCTTTTTTAATGAAATGTTCTGAATTCAGGGTTAGAAATTGACGCTATCTCTGTCACCCCACACTGGGTTTCACAACCACCCTCAATCAAGTATATTATTTAAATGATCATGGTTTTGAGAAATCAGGCCGCTCTTAAATTATTTTTTTGGCAGAGAAGACCTTGCTACTACAGGCGAAAACAGCAACAGATTGTACTCAGTGAAAAGATCCGAGTGACTAATACTGCTTTAGCTATTAAGTGGGTTTTTGTATTTTATTTAAATCAGAGGGTTAAATACCCTCGACTAATATTTTTAATGCTGGTCACTCGAAATACATTTGCTTATTAGAGACATTAACACAACAAATGTAACAAGTTATTTTACAAGACCACATAATAAATTCTGTTTGTTAACATTGTAATGAAAATTAAAGTTTTCCCTATTTCCTACAATAGCAAATGACAAAAGACATTTTCTGTTATTATTGTAGAAAATAGTGAACCTGTGGGTAATTCTCTTCTATTTCTATTTTAATGTGTAATATGCTTATGCATGATTAATTTGTTGTTAAATGTTTCCATCACAATGTCAAAGCGGATTAGCAATTATGCGTATCTATAAATTCGGCGAAGGTGATGCGCATAATCAGAAAAAAATTACTTTGTCAGGGTGCAATATATTGCAGCATTTCTTAATTGAACGCACTAATCCATGACAAGTGCATTCCAAACAGTCATGCTCGGTTAGTTCACAATGGACAGGCATTTAAAAGAAGAAATAAAATCACACACTCACATGTTATTTCTCTAAGCGAGTGGGTTTTTGAGCTCCAGTGCGGTTCTATCGTAACTTTTCTCTTTAGAGGAAGCATTGAGGGAGGTGATTTTTCAGAAACATGTAATATTTTTAGCACTCTAATCCAGATATCGACCCAACAGTAACTAGTCATTAAATTGATTTTGAATATACTTGTATCCCTTTATAGAGCGACCTTACACATTGAAGTGAAATTCAGATATAGATTGTCCACATATAAAGTAGCTATAGCCAGTAAAAAATAGAGCTTATATCTATTTAAACTGGGGTTGAAACTCACACGAACCCTGCACCCAGTCCTGGCATTTAGAACTATCTTCATTTAAGTATACTGGGAACCATGATGTGACAGTGCAACCTGTTAACTTTGCCATCCACAGTTTGCTAGTTTAATATCATGTTTCTGCTCAGATCAATAAATCTTTGACATGTGCTATTGCGCCACATGCCCACTCACAGCTGCCCATCCCAAATGGTCATTTCTAAAACCACTTCACTTCAGAAAAAGGGACACGTTTGCAGGAATAGGTCGTACAGTAGTGCGCAAATGTATTAAAACACCCCAAGCTTTGTCATTTATTGAGCTTTGCGCGCGGGCACACACACGTATTTATTTACTACAGAAATAAGTTATTCATTTTTGCAAAGTCTCTGCGATGGACTGGTGTCCCGTCCAGGGTGTAGTCCTGCCTTGCGCCCTGTGTCTACCGGGTTAGGCTCCGTCTCACCGCGACCCTGTAAAGGATTAAGCGGTTAATGACAATGGACGGATTTTTGAAAACTCTTACATGAAACTAATTCATAACTAAAAACGCAGCAATGTCTGAAAGTGTCTTTGCCATCAGTAACAGCTTGGCATCTTTTTGGCGTTGTGTCTGTCCTTTCTCACACTCTCCGGTGTAATCTGATTCCGTTTGTCTTGAAGTTCTATCCACTGAATTTATTTTGTATGGTTGGTACTTTTGTCAAGCATGAAGTCCAATAAACTACAGAAGCAGAGTTTTAATACCTTGCATACTGTACGTATGGTAAATAACGCCTATAAAGAGAAGCTAAAATAGAGAATAAGCGATAACGCACATATAATATTGAACAGGTAACAAATGTAATATATAACATCATAAAAATGTATAGACTGAGACACTGACTGGAGGTATGCCTTTCTGATAATGGAATATATGTAATAATATCACATCAACGATTAATGAGAACAGTGACATTAAAAGCCAATAAAATAAATCAATGTGTTTGTATGTATCTTATTGTTACGAACGTAATAAACAACTCTCCAGAACCAGCAAAGGTTGTCAGTCACCTGTGTGACAACACCACCACCTACTGGGAAGAACATGAACTTCAGCCTCACAATAGCAACTGTCATAGATTAAATACTGCAAAAGAAATACAAAATTAAGAAGGAACATGATTACATAATCAGTTTATTACGGTTTACATGCCTCTATTAAGGAGTCTGTGTGGTCCGGTCGTTAAAGAAAAGGGCCTGTAAGTCTCCGTTTCAAATCTCGGCTCACTCACTGTGTGACCCTGAGCCACTTAACCTCATTTGTACGATTAAATGGACACAACAGCATTGCAAGACAGCCTTTATTCAGTCTGGTTTGCAACCCATAAAAACATCATTCAAAATAAGATATTGTGAAAGGCTGTAGGTATCAACTGTGTGCTAACACTGCCATCTAGTGGGAAGAATGCACAACTCTTGTCCACCACCGGTTGCAAAATAAGTAGGGGAAAAAAAAAAAAAAGGTAAATGTGCAAATGAGAGGAAACCCTTCAGCACATCTATGCTTGTCCGGTTCCTAGTAGCTGATTTTTGTCAATTTGGGTCTTAAATGATCCCAGTGCTTCAGCGTCATCCAGCACTGTCCTCTGTCCTGGTTTCTGTGTTGAATTTAAAGCATGGGAGTGATGCAAAACGATTTCTATATCTTATATTTTAAAATAAGATATACTGGATTGTTGTCATATCCTTAAAGGTGTTTTCTCATGTGTGATGCATCATGTATTCTGCCAAAATCTGCAATTGTAGGAGTTTCAATTCCCAAGTTAGAAGAAACAATTCCCAAGTTAGAAGAAATATAGGAGCAAATTAACACCGAAGCATCCGAACAAGGAATTTCTAATGGGAATTTTACAAGTAAAGCAGTTGAGAGAATCATGTCCCTTTATTTTCTTGTGCAGCTCAAATAAATGTACATACAGTATTTACAAAAAAAAAAAGTACGTTATATTCTCTTTCAAGACATTGCACGAGAGATAGGAGGTCTACTTTAATGATCTATAACTTTTTCCAATTAGCGGTTATCACCTAAAAATGACCACAATCTCTTAAATCATCTTTTAACTTCCGTATATTGCAATCTTCTCTTTACATCTATGGCCAAAAGTTTAGCATCAACTACAATTTGGGGATTGAGACACATTTACAAAAACAAAACAAAACCTACATGAACTAAACTTCGATATTTTATTTAAACATCACGTAATAAAAAATAAAGCCATAATAGTAGTTCAGCATTTCATGTTAGATTTTAAAATGTAATTTATTTTTTCAATTGTTGTCAGTTTTTCATTAAGTATAAGGAAAACTACAAAAGCGGCATGCAATTCAATATTTTAACAACATTATCCAGCAGGTTTCATTTGACTTTATGAAGCAAAATCTGTTAATTGTATAGGGTGTTGCAAAACGTTTGGCTGTAGCTAGTTTCCCCCCTGTAGCTATAATCTCCTGGATTATAGCTTATTATCGCTGAATTTAAATCATTTTTAGTTCAATCACATGGCACTTAGCACCCCCTGCACTTATCTCTTTATAAATCATCTCAATAGCTGTGGCGTTTATACTTAGATGACGGTCAGAATCATTATTGCCAATAACGAGATTGTAATTTTTCAATACTATAAACGGTCAAGACCAAAGCAATTATCGATCACATGATAATCAACCCTACTCTTCAGTCTTGCTTTCCTCAGCCTGGATGAGACACTTATTGACATCACTGTCCGAATACAATAAAATACAAGGGAATGAGGCCCACCACGAATTAGGTTATATACATCATAAACCGGAAGTCATTTCAAATATCACTGTCATTGCTAACACTTGACCTTACCATTATATAGCGTTTACAAACATCCAGAGTGGTTTCTCTGCTCCTGCATTGAGTTTGCATTGTTCTCTAAATCTGCCTTTACCTGGCTTTGCGCTGGGGAACTGAAGAGCTATCCTCATTCCACTCAAATCATGTGACCATGGGACCTTTCAACTCTGCTAGCCCCCTCGTATAGACAGAATAGCACAGGATATATATATATATTATCATATATATATATATATATATATATATATATATATATATATATATATATATATATATATATATATATATATATGTGTGTGTGTGTGTGTGTGTGTGTGTGTGTGTGTGTGTGTAATTAAAACCTCCCCCAAAATCATCTGAAGATTTTAAATCATTTAAATCTACTTTCCCTTTAAGACAATTTTGTTTTTTACAAATAGAAGTGTAATTTTAGTATTCTAGCACCAGGTGGCGGTATGTGCTACAAAAAAACCCCAATATCAACCACTCCCTGCCTCCTGCAGAATATGTCAAAATGTTCAGCTCCTCATTTGAGCAGCACTGTAAATTTGGTTACATGCATACATGTTCCTTAACATTCTTACACTGACTGCAGCTAACAAAATAAATCCATTCGCAATAAAGAAAACTGTGTTAAGCAAACTTGGTTATTCATTTTAAAACAAGATCTCTGTAATTACACTAGGTTAAATACTTCTCTGTTTGTAGGCCTTGCTTTGACAAGAATTGCGCTTTCTGGGGCCTTGTTCCCACCCCTTCAGGGCCTTCAATCATGCAAGTTAACCAATTAGCTGCTGACAAACATGCCCAGCAGCCACTGAGATGCTTTGGCAGCAAGCAGCAGACACTGCTGATGAGACCTACGGTGTGTAGGACCAGGTGTCACATTTTCAAATGAAAATGCTTATGTTTCTTTCAAAACTGCACATTTGAGACCTTTATAGCGAATGGACATGCTGACCAGGCAAGATTTATGCAAGTATTTTGATAGCTACAACCTTCAAAACACTCAAATCGCACATTTTAATTAAATCTTCAAAAACAATTTATAAGAAACCAAACACGCAGACAAGCCAGCTTAGTTTCTGCTCCGCATTACTTGAATATTCTATTGGTATGCATGGCCTACAGACCACCATAGAGGTGTATCTTGACGAAGGAGATGGTCTCTGTTAACTCCTGGTACCCCTTCTCATACACCAAGAAGATATACTTCTCGTCTTCCACACTGCCGTTTAGTGATGTCATCGAGGAATAGCCACTAGGCCCAGGCCACACCTCCACTGTCTCCCGTTCCCACGACGACCCGCTATTAAGGGACCAACGCAGGGTGAGTTTCACTCCTGAGAGAGAGAGAGAGAGAGAGAGAGAGAGAGAGAGGGAGTTTTTAAACCTTTTCTGTCGAGTCAAGACTGTTTTTTAGCAGCGTACAGACCGATAAACCACATATATAAAACACAATCTTGACGGATGCTATTTTTATCCTTTTGCACCAAAACGTTATTGAAAGTACACCTCCCCCCCATTAATGGCTTTTATTTAACATTATATCATCAAAAGAAACTGCAAAATGATATCGCAAGTCTACCAGATGCCATAATAGTAGTACAATAGATTTTGAAGCACACGGAAATCTACAAAATGGTATGTAATTAAATATGCTAACGTAACATTATTCAGCAGGTTTTATTTCGACGAAGCAGCAAACTTTGTTCATTCAAAGTGTGCCCCCTATTTGTTCCCAAGTTGAATTCCTGGCTGCACTTGCACTCACTCTTGTGGAGGTCGGCAGGGTTGCTGAAGAACAGCACGTTGTTTTTGAGCAGCGCTCCGGCTGCCACTGCGGGGTCGATGAGGGTCTCGTCGAATCTCAGGTTCTCCAGAGGCAGGGTGTCACAGCCGTCGTTGCTGTGGATCACTATGCGACAGTTACAGTGATAGAAATACTGATTGCGGACATTGATCACAACCGAGCCGTCTGGAAGTTCCACTGCCTAGAGAGAGACAGAAACAGAGAGAGAGGTTAATACAACAGCTACCGCCATACAGTCAAATTAAACCTGCTGAATATGTTAACATATTGAATTACATACCGCTTTGCAGTTTTCCATATAGTTCATGAACAACTGATTGAAAAATGTGAAATAGAATTCGAAATAGAACACGAAATACTGTATTACCATTATGGCTTCAGTTTGACACTTGCAATTTTATAATTTAAATTTTATAGATTCTTTGATGATATGTTAAATAAAAGATCAATTATTTTCTCTCTCTCTCTTTATATATACATACATATACACACAATGCACGCTTCTTACTTGTCCTGCACTTCCATTCAACAGACAGGTCTCAAAATGAGAGGTTTAGAAAGAAGTGTATGCCATTGTAAACATGTTCACTTGAAGACATCTGGTACTACACTAGGTAAAGATGGTTCTCAGTGTGCTTGCCTTGCTTTCCAGGACATTTTTTACCCTTGCACTTTACCCTAGTTTATTTCATATCTGCAGTCTTGGGGAGGGGGGGGGTGAGCCTCTTACTGGCTGAAAAGCATGTCAGTCATTAGGGGAAGCTGCTGGTTGGTTACTGATAGGAAAGAAGGCCCTGATAGGGTGGGGACAATTTCAGGTGAAAGTGCTAGTCTAAAGCAAGACCGTTAATCAAGTGTACTGCAGTACCACAGATTAAAATGAAAACACAGCCTGCTTAAAATTAGACTGATTTTTAAAACAACACAATTGAGATTCATTTTGTGAACGGAGATGCATAGCGTAGAAAACAAAAAAAGATTACAGGTGATACAGGGCAGTGCAGGGTTACAATGAAAGAGTAATATGTAAATACAGTGTAGTCTAGTGCAAGGATAGTAAATACCTAGTGCAAGGATAGTGAGTACCTGGCACTCGTCGGGGTTGAAGTCGCTGGCTTTCTTGGGTTGGTTGTAGGGAATGCTCTTTAGACTTCCTCCGTATCTCCAGGACCTCCCGTGATCATCGCTGAGCAGACAGAACACCCCGTCCCCCTCGAGGGTCCCGTGACCGCACACGATCAGCCGACCCTGCTTGGGGGGCAGCCTCTTCTGCAGAGACAGTATACCAGAGCTCCAGGTAAGAGGTGTACTGGGTGTTTTTTCACACATTGAAAAAAAATCGGAATTACGTAATTTTAAATTGAATATGCATAGCAATTTTGCTGCACAGAGTTTGCATGTTATCAGGCTTCTTGTAATAGAAATATATAGTATGTGCATGCAGGGCTTTTGTAAAGTACATTCCATCTGCAGCGTTGGCATTAATATATCTGTGTTTATTTGCTTTACAGCCATACTGTTTGTAGTAAATACAGCAAATAATGTTGTAGTTAATGTATACCCCATAAGTTAACTGCTGTAGATTGCTTAAATGAACTGGAGTGGCTACAGTCAGTCTAAGGGATAAGCGATACTGTCAGTTTTGTTTTATTTTTTTAATGTGGTAAAAGATAAGGCAAGAGCGCTGGACGCTAATATATACTTTTTTACATTGACTACATTTAAACAAAATAAACAGAAAATATGTTAATGTGTGTAGCTATTTATGATACTTAAGTGTAAATGTAAATATAAATGCAATTACTGTAGCATTACTGTAACTGAACAAAATAACATTGCAATTTGAGCAATGATGCTGCGATTGGATTATAACTGACCCCAAGTCTGATACATAATCAATAGTGCTCGATGCCATCGCGCCAATGGACTGTGATCCCCATGCCCTACCTGAATGCCGTAGCCTGGACCGGGTGCAAACATTTTGGTGCCCAGCTCTTTGGAGAGGTTGCGTGGCAGGCTCCAGGTAAGGCCATCATTGACACTCTCGATCAGGAAGGTGCTGGAGACGTTGCAGCGATAATAGTGGGCGCAGAGGGAGTAGATCAGAAACACAGAACCCGTCTCCTCATCCACCACGACAGAGCCCAGGTTCAGCCCGTCTGCAACAATGCCATCGTCCACAATGAAAGACGTCGGGCCCCAGGTAACACCTGGGAGTGGGGAACACAGCAGGAGTTGTTATTATTAGTCATTTAGCAGACTCTTATCCAAAGCGACTTACAGAGACTAGGGGGGGTGAACTATGCATCAACAACTGCTGCTGCAGAGTCACTTCCAATAGGACTTCGGTTTTATGTCTAATCTGGAGGAAGGAGCACAAAGAGGTTTATTGACTTGCTCAGGGTCACACACAGGGAGTCAATCAATGCATTTGCTACAAATCCAAATATGCACTAAATAATGTGTGTTATACAAAAAAGACGAGTTATAGTGACAGCTATTGTCTCACAGTGTCTGACAGGAGATAGTAATGCTTAACTTTCCTACAATGGGCATCCTTCAAACAAAATAAACAGCATCAGGGTAATCTGTAAAATACAGCATGTTTAAACTGAAATTAAAACAACTGAATAGAGAGAATTACTTAGATCAAGCTCTGCATCTGCTTGGCAATGCAACGCAATTTGGAAAATGTGATTTGTGATCTGAATGAATGCAGGATTCCAAAATGAGAAATTGGATAGTCACTCAGGGCCATCAACTATAAAAAGGTTATTTTTATTAAGCTAGACATCTCAACACTTGTATCTTACATTCCTGGATTTAGCTAATGCATATGGTTCAGTGCCACATAAGCTCCTGTGGGCTGCATTTTATATAGTGCCCTTAAAAGCAATCGTCTCAGAACACTTTACAGAACAGAGATAAATACAACAAAAACAATAACACGTAGAAACAAAAACAAGGAAAAGCAATCATAAAAATACCTTTTTAAAAAGTTTTTAAGCTACATTTAAAAACACTCAAAGTTGCTGAATCCCTGGTCTCTAAAGGAATAGAGTTCCACAGTTTTGGGACATAGCAACAGAAGGCCCTGTCACCAATAGAGCACAAGTGAGCAGAAGGGACACGCAGCAGTCTAAGATGAGTGGAGCGGAGGTTGCGAGTGGGTGTGTAAAAGGTTAAAAGATCCCACAAATAAAGTAGAGCCAGCCCATGGAGAGCCTTATAGGTCAGGAGCCAAAACCTAACAGGCAGCCAATGCAAGGCCTCCAGCACAGGTGTAATGTGATCCCTAGTGTGTGACCTAGCCAAAATTCTAGCCGCAGAATTTTGAACATATTGCAATTTTGTTCAGAATGCTATTAGAGACATCAGTGAGCAGGGCATTACAATAATCAATCCTACAGAAAACAAACACATGGACCGGTTCTTCAGCCACAGATACAGAGAGCATAGGTCAAAGCCTAGCTAAATTTATGAGGTGAAAAAATGAAACCTTGACAGTATTCAACACCTGCGGTTCAAAGTTAACCCAGGATCAAAAATCACACCCGCATTTTAGATCTGAGCTCAATCATGGTACCATCAACAGGTTTACAGATTGGTTTTACGTAGCTGATGGGAAGTACCCAACAGCAAAAATTGCGACATCCAACTTTTTAGATGAGAGATACAGGCAGTAAGAACAGAGGCAGCAGCTCACTCTCAGGTTTAGAATGAATATAGATTTGAGTGACATCTGTATAAAAATGATAGTTCTGTTTTTCCCCAACTCAGGGTTTACCACTACTTGTTACCTCGAAGACAGAATCGTGGTAGGTTATACAATTTCTCCACTGGCCTTCACCAAGGAAATGGAATTCATTATTGGGGCCTTGATATGGGTAGTGGGAGGAGAGCGGCTGGCTTCTGGCATGCGTCTGCTGGCATTTAGAGCACACATGGATGACACGGCCCTCGTGACTGCAACGGTAGCTGCACCAATTGGTTACTTAGCAAGCAGATAACATCATACTTCAACCTGTGCAGATGCCGCAGCGAAGCTAGCTACCTCACCTTTGTCAGTGGACCTGCGCTGGGCGATGAACTTTGCCCCCTCATCCGAGGAGGAGCTTTTCCTGGCCTCAGAGAAGGCGAGAAGACTGCCTTTAGGGGTGAAGGAGATGAGAGGAATGCGGTAGGTACTGACAGAGCCCACCGTACCACTGACCCACAGGAGCTGCTCTTCAAAGATTAGGGGCTTGAGCTGAGGAAGCAGGAGAAAAGAGTTAACACAGAGCTTAGAGAAACTAAACAGAGACTAGATTGAAACTGGGATAACACACACTACACTCGAGTTCTCCATTATCCATGAAACAAAGCGAGTCAATGGTTTATTTTTGTGATAATCCTGGAATAACCATGTGTGGCCAGCGTAATCCAAGGGGATTTACTTGGATGTTAAATCAAGGTTATGCACTTTAGTCTGGATTATTACTATTATTATTTTTTTCAGACAGGATAAATGTATCCAGTACAGAAATATCTTGGGGCTAGTAGGTAGTCTTAAGACATTTCTTGTTCATTTCAGGTTCTTAATACAGTACCAGCAAATTCTTACTTTTGTTAAGCATTAGAGGTAACAATAATTAAGAATTATATCCGTCTACCCAAATTGAGAAAGCAACAATTACAGCAAACTGATATTTAAAAGGTGGTGGAAACTACAATGGATTGTATTTTTGGAAATATTTTTTGGACAGCTATGGCCAAAGATTTGGCATCATCTAGAAATTTTAGCTAGACATAATAAAAATTAAAATCAAAACTATGAACATCTTTACGAATTAGTTCACTCTATAAAGGTGATGCAGAACCTTCGGCCATAGCTGTACAGATAAATGATGTTCACCTGTAGTCTGATTCACATTAACCCTTTGCTGCCCAGTGTCCAATATATTTGACATTGAGAAAACAGGCATTTAATAGGTAGGTGCAGTAAAGGGTTATTTATGTGGCGTACTCTAATGGATGGGCCTCTCATGATAGATCTTCTGATTGGTTACAAAAATTGCAAATCTGCTGAATTTCATATATTTAGGACAGGGGTGTCCGAATCTGGTTTTTGTTCCAACTGTGTCATAAATTATTTAATTGGACCAATTATTATTCTAATTAAGTAAGAAAGTAATTTAGGACACAGTTGGAACAACAACTAGGAGGGACACCGGACCTCCAGGACCAGGATCGGACACCTCTGGATTAGGATCTAAAAACTGAATCTAATTTATTCATTCTTCATAGCCGGAATCACATGGTTCTCTGAGCAATGCAGAATATAAAAGAACTAAGTCTAAAATGCTCTCTTTCAAAAAAAAAAAAAAAAAAAAAAAAAAAGGCAAATCAGACAAAGTTGGTGAATCAGCATTCGATGCAGAGGTCTCGCAATTATATTTTATGATGTTGTTTGGCTGTGCGAGCGATAGTGCAAAGGGAGGTCAAGTGATGGCTGGCTGATAAAGTAACATTACTTTACATTATTTTAATATTATTTCAATGTTCTCTTTAACTACTGTTATGTTTATCTCACTAACCGCAAGATACATGACTGTTAAATCTGCAAACTTAGCCCTTCAGATGCCTCAATACAAAATAAGAAAATGATGCCTAAATATGATCCATTTCTTGGTGTCTTTCTATCCACAGTGATAATAAAGATCCATTTACTACGCGTTGAGCTGCATAGCCAGTGTGGTCTGATTACGGGCACAAACTTGACTGTCCTCAAAAAAAAAAAAAAAAAAAGGACGCTGTTGTAAAAATACCTGCCCCTTTTACACTTCTAAAAGTTTTCAATATGTTAGAATGGTAGCATATTGATTTAAAATATATAAAATTACATAAATAGTACAGCTTGTGTTCTGATTCCCCCCATTGAGAAATTAAATTTGCCACTAATGGGTTACATTTTTTTTTCTTGGCTGTGTATAAGACACTGCAGAGAGAGGGAGGGGTGTTGGGTAACTACCAAGATAAAGCAGTTTTACAGTATTTTTTTCTGTTTTTACAATTCTTTTTAAAGCACTATAAAAAAAAAAACTGATATGTACTGTACCTTCTAATCTGGTCATGTGTGTCAGTAGTTAACTTAAGATCTGGCATACAGTACAGGATGGGATCATACTGTCAGTAAAATAAATAATTCACAGCCTCAGACCTCATAACTGAAACAAGAACTTCAGCAATAGCTTCAAACTGCCTTATACACTCTGTATTGTGACAAAGCAGAAATTGTCTTAAAATAAAAGTATGGACGTATATAATTTTATAGCACATTCGACATTTAGCGAATGGATTATATCCCCTGCTTACATAGTTCAGGGTAATACTCATGAAGGAATGGGACACAAGCCAACGCACGTACACCAGGCATATGACGTCTGTGCCACAGGCTATCGTTGCATCAAATGCAGGTTTAGCGAAATGAGGTGCCCGGTTCGTAATAAAGTCATTGAACGTGACATTTCCAAGCTGTTTTTAGCAAGTTTCTCGATTCGGAATTGTTTTGAAATCGATCATTCAGCTCTTCAGTATGGAACTGTTGTTTAAGGTTGGTTGCCTGTATAAACTAGTTGCACGAAAAATCCGCCGACGAAACAGCCTGACACACGCCTTTTTAGATGCCACATAGTACGGAATGCTCAAGAAACACCGGTCGTGTGTGTAAAAATACTGCTGCTAAACAAACACATAACAGTTCGCATTACAAGGCAATAGTCGAGGAAATCGATCGACAGACGTATACACATAACTGAATGTTAACGTCAAGAGATATTTTACCAGTAGAGCTCTGTGAAGTTAGTCTTTTTTTTTTTTTTTTTTTTTTTTTTTTTTTTTTTAGAAAAGTACGCCCTATTGCAGGACAGTTCTCACATGTATTTCAGCCGCAGTACAACTTTGAAACAGTTCCTTAAAATAGGGACACCGTAACTTCCTTCTGCAATTGAGATAAAGGAATTAGCCGAAAAATACACACAGACATGTTAAACCGTGTTCAAAGACGGTTTGCAGTTTCTATTCTCGTAATATTATGCATGCATATTTGCATAAAGCAGTACTAAGAATGTGAACCCGAGATCCTTTACCTGCAGTACGGTACCCACCAACTTACCTGCCCAAGTTCGGCTGACGCCCCTAGGATCAGCTGCAAAGCTAGGACGACGATTTCTTGTAGTACCACCACTAATATCGGGGACCAGAGCCGATTCTGCACAGAGTACTCGAGGTTATGATGCCGGTAACGTGCTCCCATGTTGGCTGGTGCAACCCTTCTTAGAAATCAGGGAAACTGCATCCACACCGAATTGTTTTTAAACTCTGTGAAAAGCGAAGAAATGGTTTCGTATCATTTGACTGCAGCGGTCATATGACCAGTAAAGCAGGCATACCAGGCAGTATGGCGAGTGATCACTGCCACCAATCACATGGTTTTCTGCATGACCTCTGGGAAATGAAGTTCTGCTTGCGCTTCATGGTTTCATGTTACCACCACATTCATTTACAATGGTTTCCATAGAAACTGATACCCATAATCCTCTGTGTGGAGTTTTACGTGAAAAGAGATGGAGGACAAGTGTGTCTATAGGGAAATTTAAACATGTATTTTTATATTAATTTACCTAAATATCTGGATTGACTTGAAACACGTGGGCGTGTAATTCTATTGAGTTACCGATATGATTTGTTTTGTTTCAATTTGTCATTTTTAACTTATGAAATTTTAAAACAAAGGAAAACACACACACACATATATATCTATATATATATATATATATTATATATATATATATATATATATATACATTAATATTTTGCGCAGTATTTATTTATCATGTAGCCTTTTCTGTTTTAATTCATCTTGCATAATTATTCTCTTCTGAATTTGCGGTTCTAATGTATGGATGTATGTTGAATGAATATGTATGTTTTCATAATCGCGTGGAAGTTTGAACCTATAATCGGGAATCGGAAATTCAGAAGCTGTGCTCGTGGAGTTTATAACGTAGATTTTCAGTATCACACAATGGTTATTTATAAAACACTTCTAACAGTGTGAACGTGTTTGTTTATTCCATTACTGTGTGATGAGAGCCGGAAAGTGCCACTTTTAAATGGCAATCCTTTACTGAGTATAGATTACATTACTTTGTAAGTAATCCATAACGTAATCTATTACAGTTATCCAAGACAGTAATGTAACCGATTATTCTAGATGTAACTTTTTATTTCATTAATATAAAAAAAAGATTATACCTTACCAAACTGTAAACATGCCTGATATGAAGAGAGAATCCCAAAATATTAACATGTTTAATTTGTATTTATGTATACAGTTAGGGTAGTTTTACAAGTCATTTTTATTTATTTATTCCTTAATTTAATGTCAGTAAATATTTATTTTTTGAGTGATTTTGCTGTGTTTTTTAATCCACCCCAAAAAGTAGTCAGTAAAATAAATGTACAGTAATCTGATTGTAGTGATGAGTTACTTCCTAGCACTGCACTTAATGCATCTAAGTAAATGATAAGTCCAAAAAAGTTACAAGGCCTCAAAGGGTTAATGCTGGCTTGAAGCAGTAGAGCCACTGTGTCCAGCAATGAAACTGGTGTTTCTGACGCTTCAGCTGTGCTGTCCAATGCACAGCTTGGTAAAGGACCACCCCAGTCAATTCCACAGTCATCCAAAAAGCCTAATACACAAGATCAACTATTTCAATTCTCAATCGATTGTAAATATAAATTAGCGTTAAGAACAACAAAGTACCATATCAGGATTCCATATTTCACAAGGCCTTCAAGCCCTTCTAGTCTAAATAGGTTCAGTTATTTCAGCCTATCTTCAGAGCTCATTTCTTTGGCCCTAGAATAAGTCTGGTATGCTTGTTCACTTGCTAGCAATGTAGGTGTAGCACATTGATCATTTTCTCACACTACTGAAGACAGCATTGGCACAATATGTAAGGACGACCTTGCCAAATGACAGCTAGAAAAAAAAAAGTTTAGTAGCGTCAAACAAGATATCATAAGAAGACTGATATTTAACCCATTATACTTTAAGTGACTCATGTAAATATTGAGTTACAAAAGTAAACCAAAATAAATAGTACAGCTCCCCTCATGTAAAGCTCACTGGATGACTAAGGACTGCACATTACCATTGGAATCTGCCTGAGTGTGCTCTACATTAACCCAACTGGACCAGGGCCCTAAACATAGCTCCACAGTCGGTGAGACTCAGTCCGGTAGTCTTGTGTTTACCGTTCCGGTAGATGGCAAGCTTACCAAGAGCCAAGCAGAGATCCGCCACCTTGAAATTCCATCACCAACACACCGCGATGAGGGCTGTGCAGCAAGGGCACAGAAAGAATGTCTTGGAGTCTCTTCTCACGGATCCTAACCCCAGTTCAACTGCAGTGGAGCCCAGGTTGTATTACTGATGTTACAGGCCAGTCTAATGCAGGGACTGTGCACACTTGGTTTTAAGGCTTGTCTGTTTTTCCGGGATAATCACAAATTTATAAGGACAACTTATTAGTGTGTAGGAGATATATTTTAAGTATATTTTAACGATGCGTTTCAGAATGAAAGTCATAAACATTTTGTGAAAAAGCTGACGCCTCCTGTATTGGTGTGTGTCAGCATTTATGCAACACTACAGCAGCTAAAGATCATAGAAATGCTGGGAACCATCAAACTTCACTTCTGCAACGTACACAGCAACATACCTCTTGTCTTACCAAGTGTTTTCAGTCAGTCGGGTGTAGCACTGTGGTATACTATTAGCTGGAAGCTGGCTGGCTGATAGTACTGAATCGTCATCTGATTTAATACTAGAAACTTTAAGACAATTAAACCAGCACTGTGACAACAAAGGATGTGTGATGGCAATTCTGGCACAAATTCCAGTGAAACAGTTTCAGATTCTTACCTGGGCAGGAAAAAAATAAGATCCAGTTAGGTTTGGGTACTATTACTGAAATACATGGACTGTAACAAAAATCAATAATGTGCCATACTTCAATATACTTTATATTAAAAAACAAAACAAAAAACAAAAAACAAAAAAAGAGATATATACCTTCCACATGTGTGTGTGTGTGTGTGTGTGTGTATAACACCTTTGGAAAACTGGAGTTGCCTCCTCTTGCAATACCTCCAACAGTCCAGTAGGGTGTACATGTGGACATTTCTACTGTATTGCACACTGTATGATATCTAAAACACCAGTTTTTGTGTCTAACTAAAACAAAATCATTTCAAATGATAATCATAATAAGTACAATTATTTTGAGCACTGTATTGAAGTTTATTTACCTGACATCACTGTCAGGATAGGATGCAGCACAGCACTGATTCAGCTCTGTAGCTGCCCTTTTCAAACTGTTAAAGATGCACCCACAGTCTAGCACAGTTTAATGACTATCACACATTTAATTCATTAATATTTCAAATACCACTTTGTGAATAGTACTCTATTTCACATGAACAGTAATTTTTTTTTGCAGTTTTGGGTATGCAAGAAGGCATCTGTCAACCAAGCACCTAATATCCTCCCTCTCTGTCCCTCTCATACCTGTCAGCACACAATACAATTTCTATAGCGCCTTGCATCCCAAGGATCCTAAAGCACTTCACAGGACAGGAAACTTAAAAACAACAACAACAACAACAAAAAGATTAAATGTCAAACAATCTAATACAAAATGTTATAAAATTGAAATTTAAAAAGTGTGGTTTTAATTATAGTCAGAAGAAACTAAAATATGCTAGTTTGTAAAAATAACAGCAAGTCTAATACAAAAATGTCATAAAATTGGAATTTAAAATTACATGTAGAGTTTAATTGTAAAATTTAAGAGTCCACCAATTACCTCTACCTTTCCCAAACTATATTACTTCAGGATCCATAATCTTTAAAACAATAATACAACTAACTACTCAGGGGTTTCAATTGTTTTTGGGTCAAATTCCTGCACCATCCTGTACAAACGGACGCATTTTGGCATTTTGGCATTTGGGGGGTTTATTTTCTTTTTGTCAGTGAATTTCTTGTCAATACCACACAAATGCTGGTTGCCAGTTTCTCTTTCTACCTCATGTTATTAATAACAGGGTTATTTGGATAAACAGGAGCCTGTTTATATTCAGTATTTGCATGCTAGTGAGAAAGGCAACATGAAAACAAAGATGTTTATGCTATCTAATTATACACAGTGTGCCTGCATATTATACAATGTGTTTCTCATCACTGAAAAAAAAACCACACAAAAAAAAAAAACAACTGAAAATCATACACTCACGTATTTATTATCAAGAATGCAATTTGATAAATTCCTCTGTATTCTGAACAGCCTGCTGGTAACCTGTCATGTATGCAATGCATTTCTGCTCCTTTGTCAGAAATGCATGGCCTCTCTACCTGGTATCAACAGTACAGGACAGTACCAGGGCTTGGAACTCTTCTCACAGCAGGAGAATGTCACACCTGAGTCTGTAGATTTAATAGGAGTTGTTCATGCAGCTATAAGGAAGAAACAATTCATTAAATATTAAACTCCTGAAATAAAAAAAAAAAAAAACTTAGTTGAATGGAGTTCTGAAACCCAAAATTGGGTGCAGGGCTAATGTAAGTTTAAAGGCATGCAGTGTGTATGTGTGTGTGTGTGTGTGTGTGTGTTGTAACAAAGCCTTACAACTGAGGCTCATTTGCCCCATTAAAATACAAACCCAGACACAGAAATTGAAGTTTTTCAGCACTTATGTGCACTTTATTATTTACAGAAAATTTAAATAAAACAAAGCAAAAACCTAACTCCAGCAAGGCATGCTAAACTAAACTTTTTAAGGAAATCCTAAACTACAAAACCATCCAGCTAAGCTATTTAAAGGTTGCAAAACACGCAGACAGCCTTGAACAAACCATTTGGCCTGTTTAAATACCTGCCTGCTAATCACAGGCAGGTGTTCCTTGTTAAAATTAAAGTCAGGTGAACCACTTCCTGACTCACACTCATCGCATTCTGGGGAATGTATTCCTGCAGCAATCTCCTGGTTTACATATTTCCTCATTCAACCCCTACTTGTCCACTATGTATATTATTTAAAGGCAAAGAGTATGTATAATAATAGTTGTATAACACCCTCTGGTCTCATTATATATATATATATATATATATATATATATATATATATATATATATATATATATATATATATATATATATATATATATATATTATGTTGGAAAACATGGATTGAGAATTGATTAGCAGTTTGCTACGCATGTGGACTGGCAGAGCTATACTGGTGTTCTTTTCTGAAAAGAGACTAATATTGCAGATAGCAGACTGTTTGGTTCAAATTGCATGTACTGCTAACCACTGATAGAGACGATGCGTCTACAAACTGCCCAACAATGACTGCAAGCTAATGAGATAACAATGCTGTGGACTAGAAGGGAACAGGCTCTAGACTTCAGAGAGATCAAAAGAGATAATCCCACTGGCATCAAAGGGGGTCGCAAGGAGATAACAAAAGGCAGATGTATGGACCTTTTGTCTCCAGGAGTGTGAAGAATGCACTGAGTTCAGAGGTTGTCACATTAGACTACACACACACACACACATACATACAGACACACACACACACACACTAAATTAACAGAATAAAGTGTTGTACCTTGACCATTGGTTAAGTGTAAGAGAAAGGGGAGGTGGACCATCTATACAGAAGGGTATTTAATGTCACGCAAACATTGTAATGTGGAGTATTTTGTTTGTCCTGTACCTGGGACCAGACTCCCTGCATATTTCAATAAACCTGGCAACTGATTGCTGATTACTCACCATCTATTTTTAAGTTAAGTTAC